>NC_141140.1:74323253-74627420 GCF_053477565.2 Lygodium microphyllum
TGATACCCATGATCTTCCCCCTTTCCCAAACACTTTTCCTTTTTACAAGCCATCTTTCTGATGCATGGATTGGCCATTATTTATTTTTGTGTATTTGTGGCTTTATTTTTACTTAGTTTTTGTGTTTTTTCCATGTGAACGCACTCTTTTTTTGTCAGAATGGCATCTTGTTTGGATAGTTCCCCCAAAAAAAATTTCCTTTTTCTCCCCCTCATTCTGACCCATTGATTTCTTGTTATTAATTTTTAATTGTGTTTTTCTATGCATTTTTACCCATTTTTCCATGTGAACGTGTCTTTGTTCCACACAGACTCACATTCTGACCTAACTGCCCTATCTAACACTATTCCTTGGACATTGTTCCTTTTTGTTGCCCCTTGTTTCATTGGATGACTTGTCTCAAATTAATTTTTGTTCTGATTTTCGTGTGTATTTTTATTGTATTTTCCATGTGAGCCACCCTATTTGTCATCAAAACCATGTTTCTACTTAATAGCCCTATCCAACTTGTCAACCCAAACATGTTTCCTTCTCGTTATTTTCCATTTTGACTTTTTGATTTTTTGTTATTAATTTTCGATTGTGTCAAGTTTTCTTTTTTCTTTTTTATATGTAAACATGCCCTATTCTTGTTGAAACATTGTTCTAACTTGATGGGCCTGTGCAGCACCTTTGCTCTAATATTTTTTTTTCCACACTTCATTTCGATTGATGGATTTTCAATTTTTAATTTTTACGTGTATTTTCATGCGTGTTTTTGTCATTTTTCTATATGAACACAAAATCAACATTTTTAAAAAAATCCCTTCCCTCCCCAACTATTCCCTCCCGTACCCTCCCCTCTCTCTTCTCCTTCCTTTGCTCTCCTCTCTCCTTCCTCTCTCTCTTCTCTGGCCATCTTCTCCTCTCTCTCCATCTCCTACTCCTTCCTCCCTCTCCCCCCTCCTCTCTCTCCATCTCCATCTCCTACTCCTTCCTCCCTCTCCTCCATCCTCTCTCTCCATCTCCATCTCATGCTACCTCCTCCCTCTCCTCCTCCTCCAACCTCTCTTCCTCCTCCCCCTCTTCCTCCTCGGCCCTACCCTCCCTCCCTCTCGCCCCACCCCCCACAACTTCCCCTTGCCTTGCCTACACCCTTCCCATTCCCCACCATCCCCCCGCTCACCGAAACCCCCCCACCCCAACCCGCTATCCCAACCCCCCACCCTTGCCTCACCTGCCCATGCCTATGTCCACCACTCCCCCCCCACCCTTACCTCACCCGCCCGTACCTTTGTCCAAACCCCCCTGCCCCAAAAAAATCCACCCTCCTCCCCAAAAATTTCCAAAACCCCCCTCCAAACAATTTCCACCCTCCCCCACATTTAGACCACCCCTCCCTAACTTTGGCCCCCCTTTTTAAATTTGGCCAATGCCTCCTAACTTTGGACCTCCCCTCCCTTAATTTGACCCCCCCCAACCCCAAATTTACCCTCCAGCCCTTTACTCCCCCTCGTAGCTCCCTCTTCCACACACCCTCATGTGTTGATGGCGTTCACATCCAGGCTCATGTTGTATGTAGCGGTTTTTCTTCATGCCATGCTCGTGTTTGTGTGTGTTGTGGGCACTCGTGTAGATGGGCATGTCCGTGTTTGTTCTTTTGTGGTCATTCATGCACGGATTTTTTGGTTTAAGCCCATGTTCACATGCAAGGACATGCATGCGGTGCGGTCTTCCTCGAGCGATGGATTCGTTGTTGTTCACATGCAGCCTATTCTTCACACACCATGTCGTCGATACCCATCTTTTACTCGCATTATTATTTAATTAATTTAAAAAACCAACCAAAAACCTAAGAACACATACAAATTTATTTTAAAAATCAAATTAAATGGAAAATTTTGATGAAAATTCACAAGACAAATTAAAAATTTTTAAAAATTGGGACAAATGTTTCCGAAGGGGAAATTTACATAAACAATTCAAGAAAAAAATTGCAATATTTTCATCAAAATTTGTCAATTTCATGAAAATTTTGTAAAATTTCATAAAAATAGCTTTAAATTTTCCTAAAATTTTCAACACACTCTCCCACATAAATTCCATCCATTTTTAATTTTCTTTTACCAACATGACATCAGCATTGAAATAAAACAAACTTCCACACAAACACAACATCTAAATTGAATTAAAAAACAAAACAAATGAAAAATAAAAACCCAATAAAACATAACCCAACTCACATGAAATTTACATAAATAAAATGCACCAAAATAAATAAACTAACAATACAACCACACCCTTAAAAAATCACAAATAAGAAGACAAAAAAAAAACATAAATACATTTACCAAGAAAAAAAACCACCAATTTTTTCAAAAAACCATAACTCATAAACTAAACCAGAAACTCATTGTTTTGAATTATGGGTATTACCATAGGGTTTTTTCTATTTTATCATTGTCTAGGCAGTCGATTCTTTGTGGTCGACCTGCTGCACTCTTGTTTGTGGATTTTTTCTAGATGTGGGAGTCGTACTGGTTCTTTTTCCACTATGCCATCAAGCTTTGCAGGTACTATATACACATAGCAGGCGTCATTTTCTTTTCCCTTCTTCATGTACATCATAACACATATGTAATTTGTAAATCAAATTAGCCTGAACATTACACCCATGAAATTAACAGAATGCACCCTATAAACTTTTAAATTAAAATCAACCGATCATAAAAGGAACCCTAGTCGTTGCACCAACATATAGCACAATAATCCACATAATTTTATAAATTAAAATCTACCTCTGATGATCCACAGTGACGTGCACACACGATGTAGACACATTTAAATTGTAAATAAAATGTACTCCCTGATGTCACACATGCATGCACTTTGCACCAAACATTATTTTATTTGTAATAAGGAAGTGAATTAATAGAGACCAAAGTTTAGTCTAAGTTTGAGTGGGGTTGGGTTACATAATCTGATTCATCATGCATTAATGGGTAATTTAATAATAAACTAAAATTTTCACCTATAAAAGGAATTCGTATAGTTCTCACCCACCCATATCACCGCACCTTAGGATTACGATATGTGCTTATGGGTTTGGGATTTATCAATCAAATAGTAGTCTTATCAGTCCTATCTATTGTTAGTGGTTCTGTCATGAGTCTGTTATGGTTTCTTTGCTTAAGTCTTAGTCAGGGATATGGTGGGACTTGATTATATTTTATTTGAATTGCATGATTACGAGGGATTAGGATGCGTGTTTGTCTACATAGCATGAATCTTTTGGTTGCACATGTATGTAGGTCATGTCAAAATTTTTCCGTAGGGCTGTGGATTTGCTTAGGATTTTCTGGTTTAGTCTTGTCAATCTTGTTCTTTTCCTTAATGTTCTATCTCAATTGTGGTCTATGTATTGGTGTTTTGTAGGAATTCCCTCCTTTGTTTTCCTACTTTTACATGTTTTTGCTTGAATAGTCTGAATAACACCTTTTGAACCTCCTATGCTTATGATTCAGCATCTTCCCCTTTCAGTCCATAATTATTCTCTCTTGTTGGATGCTGATTGCATTCGTAAGGCTGGTCTTCATCTTTTTGTGTTTTTTAAATTCCCTCTAGTGGATGTGAAGCTCTGTTACACTTTTCTACAGACTTACAAGAAGCTTTCAGACTTGGTTTATGGCCATCGGTTCTATTTATCCCTTGTTATTACCAATGAGGTCCTGTTCCTACCCTTTGTAGCTTCCCTTGTGCCTAGTGGTAATCATTTATTATCCAGTGCAAAGATTCTTGCCTTGTTGTAGAAGGAGACCTCTACTCCTTTGGTAGCGTATAAGGTTGTCACCAGTTCAGGAGTATTAGTGGCACATATTTCCTCTCCCTTATGGAAGCAATTATGCCAATTTCTCTAGGACCACAAGCAAGCCTGCATTTAAGTGTTTGTCCAAGGAACTATTTACTACATCTATCCAAATCCTTGAGGGAGTTAAGTTTAATTGGACAACCTTTCTGTTGGCTAAAATGGATCAACATTTTCTATGTGTAAAGAAGGGTCAACTCAGTACTGTTTCTTATGGGGTTTTCTACAGAAGATCATTACATCCCCCAAGTGGCATTCCTATGCCTGATCATGTTCCACTTCCACATCATTCTTCTCCTTCTGTTCCTTCTCCTCCTATGCAACCCAATTCAGATTTAGCAGATATGCCCCTTGTCTTAGGATCATTTGTAAGAAGCACTGCACACAAGGTCCTTTTGATCATGTCCTTGTTCTGTCACATGTGGTACATATTCTGATACCTAAGGTTTCTAGTATCTCCCTTCCTCCATTCCTTGTATGTCCTAATTTTTTTGTGCTACAACGGGAAGGTACACTGGATTCACAAACTCCTTCGTCTCTCCAAACATTGATTACTGGCACCTTGTTTTCCTAGCTCATGTTAAATGTCCAAACTACAATGGAAATAGCTTGAACTTCCTATCTCTAGTATGTCTACACATGAGTTTCTACCTCTTTACAAGACAATGTGAATTCCTTAACCTGTCAATTGAGTAAGGCGCTAGAAGATTTGGCTACAATAGTAGCTTCTATGGAGTTCAATCTTGTGGATGGTCTGCAAAATTTTCATTAGCGCACATCATGGTGTTGAGGAGTTGATTGGCATCCTCCTTTGGATGATGGTGTCACAAGTACTTTTTATAGGTTTGATATCTAGTAGTTATGTGCTAAAGCATTGCAACACACTGTTGATAATCCCTTGTTTACTGAGGAGTTCTTCCAAAATTTTAAATTTCGGTGTTCTATGTATCCTCATGATCTTATTTCCTATTCCTTTGCTACTTGCCTTCCTTCTTATATTCATCTTCTTACTACTAATCTTGATTCCATTCCTCTTTTATCTTTTCCCCTTGCTTTACTTCCTCATATTCCAATTTTTATTCCCTACCCTTTTATTGTTGATCCTATTACCTCTTCTCCTCCTCCACATCCTTCTTTTGTTGTTCCTCATATTCCTTTCACCTTTTATTCAAAATCACTTAAAGCCTTTTTAGTATCATTTTCTCCATTTCCAGCATCATTATCTTTACACTTTCCATCTTTCTATGATCTATCATATCCACCTCTTCAATATTCTACCCTCATTCCTATTCCACCTCCTACATAATGTATCAACCTTCCACCTCAGTATGTATTGGATACTCTTGGATTGATAACGACATCCTCTGTCAACAGCAGTGGACTCTACATGATTCTATGGTAGGATGACATGTATTTAATTGGCCTCTCATTCCTAGGTCTTGGGAGACTTTTTCAACATGTTTGAGATCCTATCTTCAATTTTCTTGTGTGCATGCTTAGTCTAAAGATCCTTCTACATGTCTTGCTACACATTTCTATTGGTATCTTGCCTTCATGCATCAACAATCCAATGTAAACGCTCGGAAGACCATTCCGAATTTGATGATAAATCTTAATGATGATAATGTGACCGTTGCTCAAATGGAATGGATGTGTTGTACAACTTTTCATAGTCGTTTCCTACCAGATTCATTATCTTGTTGGAAAGGATGTGTTGTTTGCAATCCCTTCAGAATGTACCTCTCTATTTTGTGGATGAAAGAAAAATCTTAGAATGTCTCAAGCTAAGCATGAAGTTTAAGAAGAAATACCTTCATCTTGCATAGCAACACTGGTGTAGACTTTGGATGTATAATCTTTTTAAGGAAAATTCTCCTTCTTTTTAGCTCTCCATTTTGGGGATTGGTGCCATTCAAACTACATTTTGTTGTGTATTTGTAGGTGTTGTGTTCTATGTTCTGTGATATGTGTGGTGTATATATTATCCTTGTCATGAGGAGACGATGAAGTTGCTGTTGAAGAAGATTGAAGATGAAGCTAATTTAAGCTGGTTGGAGGTTGAAAATAAAGATTGTCTTGATGACTATGCATTATAATGCAAAAAATTCTCATATCCTTTATTAATTTGTGTGGTCCCAGTTTGGCATACTAAAGATTGATCAATACTTTAAGGTGTTTTCCTTTCGTCAATTTGTTTGTTAGATCCATGTTATTTTAAAGAATTGATGGAATCATGACTGGTTGTTGCCTATCGGATAAATACTGATTGATTGGGTGATGAAGATAAAGCAATGAGCTAGTATTCTGAGATTCTATTCTCCTTTTCTAAGGTTGTGAGGACGCTCCCTAACTTAGTGTGGTGAGTGCTGAAATGACTATATTTTTAGCTGTTTTTTTATTGATTTTTGGATGGTTTTTGGTTTATATGAGGGTGTGTTTATTGATATTTTGATGACTTTGGAAGTGTTTTGGGATAGTTTGATTATGTATGGGGGGGAGAGTCGTGATGGTTTTTGGTTAAGATATGATATTCTGATAGGTTCTATGATGAGTCTGTTTGGGTCTGTTTTGATATGTTTTCTTTCTGGTGGTGAGGTTGAGATGGTGAATAAGTCTTTTCAGGATTGATTGAGAGTATGTTGAATGGTTTTAGATGGTTTGAAGTGGTTTCAGTTGAAGTTGTATGTTTTTATACTTTCTATTGACCCTCTATTGAGCTTCTGTAGAGCCTCTATCTATGTTCTGTTTGCTCTATGAATGTTCTATGGGATAAATGTTTGGCTTGGTAATGTTTTGTAATCTTGGAAGAGTAAGAATGCAAGCTCAAAATAGCTCAAGGAAGTGGAAGAAGTAGTTAAAGAAGACTTGAGGTAAAGACTACACTGACCGTGACAATAGTGAGTTCTCAAGGGATAGTGTAGTGGCTCTTCATATCAAACATACCTCTTAGGAGGGGTATCCATGACCAAGAGAGGGTTATTGAGGATTATTATGTAATTCCAATTACTATTGAGTGAGGATATATGTGAGAGAGATAGAGTATGAGAAATAGTCATTTCTATGCTAAAAAAACATTATATCTACATGAGAGATTGAGAGAAGACTATGAAGATATTGAAGATAAATTAGTATGTGATGAAATTACATTCAAAGTGGAGCATTCTTTTGTGTTTTTATGGTTCTTTGATAGATTCTAAGAAAAATATGAAGAATGTGATCAATTTTCTTAAAGATAAATTCATGGGAGATTCTTTCTATGATGTTGTATGAAGATTTGTTATGCTTGGTGTTCTTTTTCTTGGTTATATAAAGGATGAAAACAAGCTTGTTGGTGAATACAAGATAGATTTTCTTGCAATAAGATCCTTATTTCCTTGTTCTCTTGAGAGCCCCACTTCTCTAGCGATCTAGAATTTCCATTTTGACTCTTTGATTATGTCTTATTCCCTTTGATCTATGATGTCGATCGAGGTCTAGGAGAAGCTAATGTTGTTGAATTTTCATGACCTTCCTAACTACCTTAGACCTATCAATGGCCATGTTTCTATCATGAGCTACTCTTGCTAGTTACTTAGTAGGCTAAATCCTGGATGGTTTTTTAGCTTTGCTCCTCCATCTAATTAATGTTCCTCTTTGCACGCTCCAAGTCCTTGTCTTGCCATCTTGTTAAGGCCTCTAAGGTTGTAAATTGTTCTTTCTTGGCACATTGCAAGTCCTCATTCTTCTTTGTTAACTCTATCACTTGTTGCTTGAGATGCTCCTCATTCATTTATGCCTCCTCCCACTGCTCAACCACCTTACGCAATCTCTCCTTCATTTGTGCTACATCCTCCTTTTTCTCTCTTAATTGCTTTATTTGTTGGGTTTTCTTACTCAACTCCTCTTCTAGGTGGGATACAGTTGCCAAGGTTGTTTCATATTGGGCTCTAGCTTCTCTTGTCTCATTTTCCTTGTGTCATTGATGGAGTCCATTATGCTTCATATTCTTGATACCTCTTCCATCAATGTAGCCATTTCTATTCTAAGGTTGTACATATCTCGAGTGCTCTATATTGTTGGGAAATGACAAATGATGTATGCTCCAGGAAGAGATGTCATGAATCCCATATGCACAATGAGGAGAGTGGAACAACCCAGCTTCTATAAAGCATTATACTTGGCTATCATTTTCATAATTATGAATACAGTATCATGATGCTTTCCTCTTTCAGTTATTGTCATTGTCATTGTCAATCCAATACACAAGGTTTTCTTTAGTCCAAGCTTCCCTCTTGGAACCTAATTCACTTGTGTAATAGTTGTCTACTCATTGTCCATGTCAACATGAATTTAGTCTTCACCTTCCAACCTCCATAGCTCTTGTCATGCTCTAGATCCAACATTTTCACATGGTATTAGAGCTCAACTGAGCATGGCATAACTCTCCTCTCTGCTCTCTCAGTCCCTCTTAACCTCAAGTCAGCTCAAATCTAGCTCATGGTTCCATTTCTCAATTCCATCTCCACTTGACCTTGTGGTGGCAGCCATATCCAAAACAACACCTACCTAACTTTGAGCTTTTGGATCTCTCAAATAAGAGCATATCTCTTCAAGATCTCTTCTATAGATCTCTCCCTTGACTCCCTAACTAACTTTTTATCACTTCAAACATTGACATTTCCCTGGATATATCTCAACATTGATGAAATTCAAGCTCACTGCTTAAACTATGCCTACTAACGTTCGTATGGCCTGCTCCTTGTGCATGCAGCGTGATCTGTGCTACCACCATAGGGCTTCGGTAGGCCCCAAAGTGGGCTAACCTCACCCAAGAGGGTTCCCCAAAATACTCTCTCTCTTGATCACAATCTGAGAAACCCTAACTATTATCTATGTGGGCAACCATAGCCATTGACCTTCAAGGTCATAAAGCCTTTCATCTTCTTACTTCTCTTAGTCCACTGAAGACTCTATCACTCTAGTCTTACTGAGCATCACACTAAATTAGCAAGCAAGAAGAAGATCAAGCATCAACATCCGACATTGAGCTCCAAGATAGTATCGTTTTAATACTCATGCAGTGTTGTTAAACACTAATCATCTTGTGTCTCTTGACACATTGAAGTACAACGCTTTTGCTAGCTAATTTGCTACTAATAAAAAATGACAGAGCTCAAAAAAATAGCAAAGTTTAATGGAGAACGCTTCCATGCTTGGAAGGAAAAGACCATGTACCACCTCATGAGGAAAGACCTCTAGGATCTCTTTGAAGATGATGAAGGTGATGCAGATGGTGGGAAAGAGGATTCAAAAAGCAGGATCCTTGCAGTAGCTCCACCAAAAACCAAAGAATGGAAGAATATGAATAGCAAGGCACTAGACATCATTTCCTGGGGACTAAGTGATGATGTGCTACACATATCTCTGGCATCAGAGATGCTAGAACTGCTTGGGAGGAACTTCATAGGATTTTTGGTACCCAAGATGGAGAAACCAAAGTTAAAAGAAGCAAGGATGCAAATGAATACACCACCAAAAATAGTCTCTTGTACACCAAGGGCACTTATGGAGCAAAAGGCCGTGGCTGAGGACTTAGCACCAACAACAACAAGGATCGGATTATATGTCAGTACTATGGCAAGACTGGCCATATAGGTAGTGAATGTTTCCACAAGAAAAGAGCACAGCAGATGTAGAATGATCACCACCAGAACCAGTTCATGAATGAAGAACAAGAAGATGCTTCCGCTACCATCAATAACTCTAACATATTTTTCTAAAGAATTGTCATTGTATCTTTCATATGTTTTTCCCATAATGGATCTCTATTTATCCCTTAGTGGATTTGCTTTGTAAAAACCCTTGCCAAAGATGTAAAATTTCAAGCTTTAACTTGACTAGGCTGCCTATGAGCTAGTCTCCTGGGCCATGTCACCATGTAGGGGGGGCAAAAGCCAGCAAGTGTAGGGACTCATCATTTGAGGGGGGGTGTTGTGAAATGACAAATGACGTATGCTCCAAGAAGAGATGTCATGAATCCCATATGCACAATGAGGAGAGTGGAACAACCCAACTTCTATAAAGCATTATACTTGACTATCACTTTCATAATGATGAATATAGTAGCATGATGCTTTCCTCTTTTAGCTAGTGTCATTGTCATTATCAGCCCAATACACAAGATTGTCTTTATGAGTCCAAGCTTCCAACTTGGAACCTAATTCTCTTGTGTAACAGTTGTCTCCTCGTTATCCATGTCAACCTGAATTTAGTCTTCACCTTCCAACCTCCATAGCTCCTGCCATGCTCTAGATCCAACATTTTCACATATATTTGGTAACTTATGAAGGCTTCTTTTTCTTTTTCTAGGGCAAGTACTGCTCATTTTCTTTATTTTTGTAAGGTAAGTACCTCTTGTTTCCTTCTTATTCCTTCTAACATCTCTACTCTTATAGCACCTTGATTAGGTAATCAAAGTCATGATTGGGTCCCTAAGTGATGTGGGGAATATGGGTGGATGTGTCTTCCAATCTGGGCAACTTTTCATCTCTTTTTTTGGACTCTCTCTTGTGCTGCTATTATTTTTAACCTTGTAATTGCTAGCCCTTCTTACTTTCTCCCTAACATGGCTATGAACATGATCTCTAGTTGGTGGAACCTTTCTTACCATAATAATTGGTTGCCTCCTCCCATTAGATGGGTGGTTGTAGTGGTAACATGGTTGTTAAAGTCAATTTTCTTTGTTGAGATAGAGGACATGGTAGTGCTTGGATGGGTTGCTTCCCTTTTCCTTGCACAAGCTTGGGAGCATCTCCATTGGTAGTTCTTCTTCCCTTCTTGGTCCTCTTGCTTGAGCCTACTTCAGGCAAGGAAGGGTGGGTGAAGTGGATCCATGGCAACTAGCTTCTCAACTCTACTTGGCTATTCAACTGATTTCTAGATGGCCAAGTTATAGTTGTTCACCTCTTTCTTCTTTAGCTCTTCTTCTTCTTCTTTCTAGAGCTTGGCTTGCTGCTCAGCCTTTGTCTTTTCAAAATCCTCTAAAGGATCTTACTAGAGCATCCCCTTCTTCTAATGGTGTCTTCTCCTTCTCTTTTTTAAGAAGCATAATACTTTTTGTTGCCCTTGGTGGAGGTATTGCTCTTTCCTTTCTCATGTTTATCCTCTTGGGGGGTCTCACTCATTCCTCCTCCATCCTCCTTTGTCTTTGGGTTTGCACTCTTTTCTTATCTTGTGTGGTTTAGGAGACTTTGCCTTCTTGTATATGACCTTGTTTGGTAAATGCATTAGATGTTGTCTTACTAGCCTCCCTATGTGTAACCAATTTTATTTGGATCTCTCTGTATTTTTCCATGCTAGCTTAGCCTCTTTTTGTAGATATGATCCTCATTGCCTATAGTAAGGGACTCTTCTTCTATGACAATTATCTCCCTTGTTGTTAATGTCACCTCTTGCATTGATGACGTTGTAGCTCCCTCTCTTGTATGTATTATTAGTTCCTTAACTTCTCTAGGATCCTTGAGGACCTCTTCAATAATAGTATAAGCACTCCTCCAAACCCCACTAGGATTGCATCTTTCGATGCTTTACCCCTTACTAGCTTCTTGCTCCCTACTACCACATTGTGAGAGTCTTAGAGGTTTTGTGCTTCAATTATTAAGACTTTGGATACATCTTTTATGGTTTCCCTAATGTAGGTGTTGAGGTCTTCCTTCTTTATGTTCCCTGTTAGGATGTCCTCAAACAAACCCACAATGGATTGCTTTCCACCAGAGAATAAAGTGTGCATTAGCCTTTCCTACATCTTCAAGGCTAGATTGGGGATTGCCTCAATTTTGATAACACAGTACAAATGTCTTTCTTGGAAGGTTTAAAATTTTTACCCACATCCACTTTCGACTTAGTAAGCTTCTTCAAGAATTCTAGTACATGATTTTCTAAGAGTAAGGCATAGAAGAGTTCAATGTATTTGTTTTAAAGTGCAAGACTTATTGAAATTTTTCACATGTTCACACTAGTTAAAACTAACATAAGTAGTAGAATTTAATCAAATATCTAATACACGAGAAAACCAAAACATTCAAAATGGGGCACCTAACATTGTCAAGAAAAAGCCTTTGCATAGACATATTTGTCTTGAGAAATGAGTCTATGATCTTATAGTACATTATTTTGATATTAAAACATCTTAGAATAATTTAACGACATCAAATATGAAGATGTTTTCGTGTATAATTAAATTTTTGAGAAACTATTGAGAAAATAGAGAGGAAAGGTAAAACTAAAATTTGTTTGTGGGAAAATAGAGTGGAAATATAAGTTTCTTTTGAAAGTGCAAGATAAAGAAAGGGTTGATATCATTTTCTCATTTTCATATAAAAGCAAGGTAATTCTTGGAAAAATTAGTTGTGCTCTCTCTTCCCTCTTCTCGATATGAACATACTCCTCCATGAGACAACTTTATCTACATGGCTCTCGTGTGGCTAGTATATAAGGCACACTTAGTCCTTTCAATATGTAGCATACTAGAATAATAGAAGAGAGTAGAGCCCAAGAAGCTCCCTTAGTCCATATTTTGTTTGTAGTATATGCATGCATGATACTTGCTATATTCTTGACATGGTATCCAAGCCCATTAGGGATTACTGGGAGTGTGATTGTCTCACTTGTAAAAAATGTAATACTCAAAGTGATTAAGAAATTACCACATATGAAGAATATGACCATTGGAAAGTAAGTACCAAGCCATAGCCAAAAAGAATCCTTGGAGGGCATGAAGAGGCTCTTACTTTCATAAAGAAGAACAAAATAGGACACACAGCTCACTAAGAGTGAAGATGACAATGGACTATAGAACAAGCCATATATCCACATTCTCACCATTGGAACTAAAGAGAGGTAAGATCATCTTTCATGGTGAAGATTGAAGTAAACAAATAAAGTTGTGCTTATGTTATGGACTAGATAGGGATGTAGTATTTCTATTATAACTTTTGATAAAAATCACTTTAAGTCTACAAATTTTAGAAGAGATTGTGATTAAAATCAAAGTGCAAATTTGAGAAAATTGCTGACTAGAATGACTACCTTTGGAATGATAGCATGTTGAAATAAGTGGCATATGTATTCAACATTTGGAAAAACAAGAGCTACAAGCTCTTAGTCATAAGAGATTCATTGATGCTGAAAATTGTGGACATTGTATGTATGTATACTATGAAACTCATGTTGGTTGCAATTTGAGAATTGTTTGCTCATTAGATCCTTACATTTGGGTCTTGTTGTAATCCTTAATATTTATTATCCATGCTAGACTTAAAGTCTATAATATTCTTATTTGAACTTGCATATTATGGATGTTTTTTATGCTTAGCAAAATGGGCAATTATAGCTACCATTTAATAGTGGGATACTTATGTCATGGATGCACATTTTGACATAGAAGTGTGCACATAGTGTGTTGGGGTTACTCTATGATGTGCCTCCTCTATAAACCTAGAGGAGTCCTCTAGTAGTAGTAGATCAAAATTCAAGTCTATGACCATAACTGCCTAGTCTCCCCTAGGGAAATGTTGGACTTAGTTGAACATGGGAATCCTAGTTCTACTTCACAAGGGAATGGTAAACAAGCCATCCTCCCTAACAACAATCTAAAACTTGCCTAAGAAAACTCAATTCACAACCAATTAGAAGTGAGAGTCCCATTTGGGTAATTACATGGCATTGAACATAGTTAGTATTGGTGATGTGTTGCAGTTTGATTCAGGTAGCATGTTCACTCTTCATGATGTACGTCATGTTTTGACTTTTAGGAAGAGTCTTATGTTTGCTGGCACCTTGGATGATGTAGGTTATGTTGTCTCTTTTGGTGATTCCTCATGAAAGATTACCCGTGGGAATCTTGTCATTGCATGGGGTGCAAAATCTAGTACCCTCTATCCTTTGCTTGTATCTGGATCAGTTGGCCATGTTTTGGCTATGACTGCAGTTCCACATGTATCTCTTTGGCATCATCGCCTTGGACACATGTCTCTTTGAAGTGAATGAAAATGCTTACCAATTTGCAATATCTTTCACCCCTAGTCTATAAGTGTTATGAGTCTTATGATCATTGTTTATATGGAGAACAAACATGTAGTACATGTAGTACACATAAGAAGCCTAGCATGAAGAAGCACATGGATGAGCCTTTGGCTCTTGGTCATTCAAATGTATGTGGTTCCATGCATTGTTAGTCACTAGGTGGTGCGAAACACTTTGTCACATTCATTGATTATTACTCACATAAGGTCCAAGCTTGCCTTATTAGCAAAAATCAGATGTCTTGTCCACCTCTCAGCATTAGCTTACTCTTGTTGAGAACTAGTCTAGGTATAGGCTGAAATACCCAAGGTCAAATAATGGGGGTGAGTATGTCTAGAAAGCTTTTGAAAAGTTTTGCGATTAGTGTGGTATTAAGCATCATTTGATCATCCCTTAAATCCCTCCCTAGAATAATATTGACAAATGCACGAACACAACAATTTAGGAGAGAGTCCACAGTATACTTAGCTAGGCAATCTTAAGATAACACTTTTGGGTTCAGGTAGTTACTACTATCACACTTGATTAACCAGTCCCCTTGCATTGATATTGATTGGCAAGTTGCAAAATAGGTGTGGACTAAGAGACCTTCATCATATGCTCATTCACACATCTTTAATTGTGAGGCATTCTAACATGTTCCCCAGGACAAGAACAATAAGTTGGATCCTGTTTGTGAAATGCATCTTTCTTGATTTTGGGGATGTAGGTGAGATGGGCTATCACCTATAAGATCGGTCGGCTTGCAAAATTATCCATAGCCATGATGTAGTTTTCCATGAGAAAAAGATGCATAAGCATTCCAAGAAGGTGGTTGAGGTATGCAAGGTGATCTTTCAAGAAGAGCCTCCTATTACCATACAACCAACTAGACAACATGCCACAATTGATGCTCTAATGGCCTAGGCTCTTGTGTAGGATCCACCTATTTTGAGATCCTCTACTAGAGATAGACATCAACCTTGGTATATATGTCCTCCATGGACTATGTTATGGTGACAAATGTAGTTGAGCCTCTCTCTTATGATAAGTCCATGCACAAAGATAATAATCACTCATGGGACAGGGCCATGCAATCATAGTTTGACTCCTTATAGCCATACATGGTTTGCCTAATGGCAAGAAGATATTGCCATGGAAGTGGATATACAAGTTTAAAAGTATCCTCGAATGCCCCAAGCTTGCTTATAAAGCCAGATTGGTAGCTAAGTGTTTCAAGCACATGAACACAGTGTTGACTTCAATGAAGTCTTTTTTCAGAGATGAAACCCTTACTTTGATGCTCGATTTGAGTGTGCAAGAGCTCAAGCTTGAATTCATTGGTCCTGACAATGGAACCAAAATGGGATGCACTAGAATGTATTTACGGGATCATGCCTTCAGGGACATGCTTCTTTTACTGATGACAAAGAGAGTTGCATATACGATGTTGACAATGATTTTTATTGTTATTTTGGATGCCTTGATACGATCTATGGAACATGTTTTTGGATACTATGATTGGTTATTAATTTGATTGCCCCTTGCACCCCCCTTCTCTCAAGCTCTAGCTATGGTGGAAGCAAGAAGGGAGAAGGCAAGACGTCTCAACTTTGCATGACCCTTTGCCTGGTACTAGCCTTGGTTGCTCAGCTAGATCTGAACTTTTATCACATGGATGTAAATATAACTTTCCTCTATGGGGACTTGCATGATGAGATTTATATGCAACAACCTAAGGGCCTTGAAGAAAAAGGTAGGGAACACCTAGATTAGAAGTTGAGAAAGAATCTTTATGGCTTTAAGAAAGCACCTATGAAAAGGTACACCAAGTTTGATGTTTTTATGCATTCACAGGGATATAGTTGTAGTGCTATGGATCTGTGTTTATACATGACAAAGGCTCATGATGGTAGTGATAATCGAGAAATATGTGCAAATAAAGGCATCAAAATGTGCTCAACATGGAAACATCCTTTGCAAATTGACACTTTGCTTTTGTACTCTCTTGTAAAAAAATCAAATATTGATAAAATATTGTCCTAGGAAAAGAAAATGTCAAATACCTTTGTCCCATTTCAAAAATGAGGGTTCTCAAAGACCTTAGTCTATGTATGCACTTTCAATTTTAATATCAAGAAAAGAAGGCTTGTCAAGTGATTTGAGGATGTGGGAGGTTGAGGTGGTTACAACCTCTCTCTTCCTTTATCTTCTCCTCTCACGCTTCATTTCTCTCTCTCCCATTTTGGCACAACTCTCATCTTTCTCATTCTTGTTTCTTTCTCTCTTGTGTTTTCATTGCTAGATCTCATGGAGAGTGAGGAAGAGGAAGAGAGTGAGGATGGAAGCATCGTTCAATTTCTTGTGTGCCTTCCTCTTGTGTGTTCTTGAAGCATGGATTCTTGGTAAAGAAGAGGGTTTTCTTGCAGGTTTGTGTTGCTAGCAATGTATTTGCAGCCTCTACCTAGTCAGTTTGTGAGTTATTTCGTGCCGTGGCAGGGTGCTATTCATTTATGATAGTAGCCTCATGATTTTGGCACTTCATCATGCTTATTGTTGGGTTATAATGAGTTGGATGCCTTGAAAACTTAACCCAAGAAGAGCTTTGAGATGAAGACATAAGATAGGCCTCACATATTCTTAGGATGTGCATCACACGAATCTCTCTAAGGGGCTTCTTTACCTATCATAGAAGGAGTATATCTAGAAAGTCCTTGAGTGATTTCATATGCAAGACGGTAAGACTATTGGTTGTCTTCTACCTTCTTATATAAAGGTTAGTCAATATGATTGTCCACAGAGTTTGATGAGTAGAAGGCTGAGATGGCCAAGATCCCTTATGCATCCGCAGTGGGCAATTTGATGTATGCCATGATAACCACTCATCTTGACATAGCATTTGTAGTGGATGTTGTGGCACACTATATGGCTACACCTAATAGACGGCATTAGAAAGCTATGAAGGGTATCATGAGGTACTTGACGGGCACAATAATGGTTAGAATATAGGATTCATGGGGTACACTGACTTTGATTATGTAGGACATGCACACAGTAGGAAGTCCACCTTTGGCTATGCATTCACCTTTGTTAGAGGTGCTGTTTATTGGATGTCTAGGGTGCAAAAATGCACAGCTCTCTCTACTACAGAGTCCAAGTATGTTAGAGCCACTATGGCTTGTAAGGAGGCTCCCTGGTTAGGTCGTCTAGTTGCAGACCTTAGTATTACTAATGTGGTCCCTACACTGCTTTTAGATTCTATGAGTGCTATCCATTTAGCTAAGAATCCAGCCTTCCATGTGGAAAAGAAACATATTGAGATGTATTACCACTTCATCAAAGATATCATTGACGATAGGTTTTTTGACCTTGTCAAGATCTCAACCAACCAAAATCCTGCAAAACTGCACATGAAAAGTCTCTCATCGAAGCGTTTTGACTTCCCTAGGAAATTGATGGGCATTGGATAAGATGATATTTTTTTCCTCATCTTGTTGTACTTATGTACATTTATACATTGTCACTTTTTTCTCGTTCTATCCTAACTAGGGCACATTCACCTTTAAGTGGGAGGTTGTCGGGCGTAAAGGCCCTTGTGTCTAGCTACCCATGTATTACTACATTAACACTACCTATATACTTGTACAGTGTTGGTGTAGCAAGCGCTTATCACTATTACTTCATTCTTTATTCTTTCAGTGACATTTGAATAAAGAGAAGGACTATCACATGTTGTGACTATTGGAGTTTCCACATCTTGTGTGTGTGTCTCTCTCTCTCTCTTACTCTTGCTCCTTCCACCATAGCTCTTACTTTTGTTCGTGTGCTTCCACTCTGAGCTCGCTCACTTCACTTACTTGGAATAGGTAATTATTAAAGAAGACCATGAGGTTGATGATGAGGGACCTTAGCTTGATTGCATGTGTCACAAAAAGGAACAAAGTCCTTGACTAGTTTCCACATTTATGGCCACCAAAACCCCTTGAAACTTGCTTGAGATTGTCTTGTTAAACCCAAAATGCTTTGCTAGGAGAGATCATGTCTCTTTTTGAGTATATTTACTTGCAAAGGACTAAAGGAATATAGAGGAGTCCTTTATAATAGAGTAGCACATCAATGTCTTGGGAATCCCTTTGAGTTTGTTCTTTGCCTTGATGTAATTACCTCCTTATGTCCGTGGTAAATGAGTCTTTTGTAATTTCCTTGACCTTTAATAAGAATCCAAAGTCTTTTGGGATTTTGTCGATAACTACTCTTAACTTTAGTTGCTCAAGTTTCAAGATTGTTGAATTTTGTTGGTCATGGGCTTCATTGCCTTCTTTTGGTGCTAGGTAGTAGGATCTTCGAGATAAAGCATATGGCTTCCCTTGTTGGTGACCAAATCTGTACATAATGATGAAGTCAAATCTAGATAAGAAACCACTCCATCTTGCTTGGTGATAATTCAAGACATGAGAAGTCATAAAATATGTAAGATTTTTATGATATGTATAGATAGTGATCTTATGAGGGGCACCTTCAAGTAGGTGTCATTAGGACTCCAAGGAGTTCACAATAGCTAGAAGTTCTTTATTATAAATTTCATAGTTGATTTCTATAGCTCCAAAGGACTTTAATGGATTTGCATGGATGAGAATGGATATTGAGGTGAAGGCTTACTTTAATCTTCAAAAAGCTTGTTTAGTCTTTTGATCCCATACAAACTTGTCATTTCCAGTTAGTTTCGTGTAAGAGAGGGACAACAATATCATAGTAATCCTTAATAAAGATTCGATAAAAATTTGCAAATCTCGAAAAGCATTGAACATCTTGCATAAATGCAAGAGTCTCCCATTCTAGAATAGTTTGTACCTTCTTAGGTCCCATAGAAATTCCCTTCTTAGAAATGACATACCCCAAAAACTCAACTTTAGTTTAATGGAAATAACACTTTTCTAGCTTTGCATACAAGCTTACTTCCCGCAATTTCTTTAACACTATTTTGACATGATGCTAATGCTATTAGTTCTTGAAAAAGATCAAGATCTCATCCAAAAATATCACAATAAAGTCGTCCAAGTATTCTCAAAAGATATCATTCATTATATGTTGGAAAATTGTTGGTGAGGCCAAATGCCATGACAATGTATTCAAGATGTCCATACCTTGCGAGAGAAGCCATCTTCCATTCATCACCTTTATTTATTCTGACAAGATTGTAAGTGCCACGAAGATCTATCTTGGTAAAGACTTTGGCTTTTCCAAGTCATTCAAGGAGTTTAAGAATCAAGGGAAGAGGGTAGTGATTCTTAATAATAATCTTATTGAGCCCTCTATAATCCACACACATATGGAGGGATCCATCTTTTTTCTCAACAAATCAAATTGAAGCATCTATTGGAGATTTTAAATGACGTATGAATCCCTTGGCAAAATTCCCATCAATATCTTTCTTGAGCTTTGATAATTCATCTTGGAATAGCTTATGGATGGGACTAGAAAAGGAGGTTGAACTTCTTTTTGTAAATCTATTGGGCAATTATAAGTTCGGTGTTCTAGTAGCATATCCACATTTTTCTTCTCAAACACATCCTTAAACTCTGCATATTGAGCTAGGAGGGTGTCTAGGCTTTCATCTTTTGGCTTTTCATTGGAATTTCATAAATAAAAAAGGATAGATTCTTCTTTTCTTGTTGCATGAACACCTTTGCCCCAATGTATATTGGTTAAGAATTCTCCAATTGATGTTAAGGTTATGTGATTCTAGCTAGGGTAGCCCAATAACAATAGGACTATTTGAGCAATGGATGATGTTAAAGACTATATATTAGACAAGAATCCTTAGGATATCTTTTATGTATTGAGTCTCATATTTGACATCTCCCAAAGCAAAAGGTCAACCATCAATTACTTCTACATATATTGGCTTTTTTTTCGTTATAAGTTATATACCATGTTACTCTACAGAGTCGGAATGTTGATGTTTTCCAACAGTGGGTAGTGGTGCCATGAATTCTCATCCTTCCCTTGTTAGGACAAAATATTTAGTTACGTGTCCCAATCGGCCACAATACATGCGTGATCCATTAATGCACTGCCTTTTTTTTTTCTTGAACTGTCAATGGCTTTAACCACGTCATAAATTTAAAAGAGAGAGAATGAGAGAATAAAAAATGAAAATTAGGAGAAAGGGGAGGACAAGAAAAGGGGGTGGAGAGAGAAAGAGAGAAAGAGAGAAAGAATAAAAGGAAAGAGAGAGAGAGAGAGAAAGAGAGGAGAAGAAGAGAGAGAATATAAACATAAATAGAGAAAATTATATATGGGAAAAAAGATAAAATTTAAATGCTTTAATAGAGACTGGGGGGGGGGGGGGGGGGGAAGAAGAAGAATAAGAAGAAGAGAGAGGGGGGGACATGTAGAGAGAATTATAGAGAGAGAAAATATACAATTTGAAAAGAGAGAGAATAAAAAATAGAGGAAAAAGAGAGAAGGAAAAGAGGGAAAGAGAATAAAATTTTTAAAAGAAAATGAAAGGAGAGAAAGAGAAGAATTAAAAAAATGAAAAGAGAGAGAGAGAGAAGGAAAGGAGAGGAGAGAGAGTGGAGAATAAAATGAGAGAGAGAGAGAGAAAAAAAAAGCGAGAAGAGAAAAAAGAGAAATTTAGACAGAGAATTTGAGAGGGAGAGAAAGAGAGAGAGTAAATAAAGATTTAGAAACAGAGAGGAAAAAGAGGAGAGAGAAAAATGAGAAATGAATTGTTGAGCGAAGTTGTGATAACTTCGCTTGCCACTTAAGTTCGTAAGCACGAAATGTTAGTATAGTTTAGAGGAAAGTTTTGCAAAACTTAGAGCCAGTTCTACGATGAAACAAATCCAGCATTTCTAGAAGAACGAGCCTTGCCTTCCACCCTACATCTAAATTCTAGGCTGGCCTTTCTTGGGTTTTAACCCTCGTTTTGTAAAGTTAATGAGAGCCTGAAAGCGACGTTTTAATCTCAAGGGCACCACCTACAACGGCTAGAATTTGAAGTGGGTGAAAAAAAGGAGGCTTGTTTCGAGAAAGTAATGGTCGAATTTCCCGTTTTGCCTTTGAGGGATAGACAGACCGACCCCACACACACTTTCTCTCTCTCTCTCTCTCTCTCTCTCTCTCTCTCAGAGATTCATTCATAAACAGACCACAAAGTAGTTACAATTAGTAGCAGGGAGAGGATCGGATTGGGGGCTCAAAACCTGTCGTCGTCGTCGACTTCTTCTTCTTCTCTTCCTCTCTCCATCTTCTTCCTTTTCTGCTTCTTGTTTCTTCTCTTTTGGTGATACATACCAAGGGCAATATGGCTGCTGCTAGCAGCATCGGAGCAATGGATGGAGCCTATTTTGTGGGTAGAAATGAGATCCTCCAGTGGGTCAATTCCACCCTCAACCTCAACCTCACAAAAGTGGAGGAGGTATGTCTCTTTTCCAGGTCTCTCTGATCCCACTAATCTGCTCATGAGTTAATTATCAAGAGTTCATGACATGAGTTTTTCGCCGGACCTTCAGGCTGCCTCGGGAGCTGTTTATTGCCAGCTTATGGATGCCACTCACCCTGGAGTAGTTCCCATGCACAAGGTATCTCCTAAGGGTCTGCTCACATGGCCATGTCGTGCATGCTTGCACATATGACAAACGATGAAGTTTTCTTTCAGTTTTGGTAGTCACAGAATTGAATAACCTGTAGAAATTCAGTGTGCATTTGGAACTAAATTGCATAATCTAAACAGGCAATCCGTTGCCCATTTCATTCAATCTTCTTCTGGGGCATGTCATTTGATCTTAGAAAGCCCAACAATGAACTTCATGTAGCAGCACATATGACAGAAGATGAAGGTTTGTTTCAGTTTTGGGGAGTCGCAGAAACAAAGAAACTGTAGAAATTGTATGGGCATTTGGTAATAAGTTAAATGCTATGAACAGGCAATTGGCTGTCCATTTCTTTCAATCCTCTTCTAGGGCATATGATTCGACCATAGAAAGCTTCATAATGAGCTTCATGTATCAGTTCAGCAGTGAACAATGTAACAGTAAAGGTAATGCCTGCATGATTCTCACCCAGGACTCTTTTGCAGGTGAACTATGATGCTAAAACAGAATATGACATGATTCAAAATTACAAGATTCTCCAGGATGTCTTCAACAGGCTCAAAATTGCAAAGGTAAGACCCATGGTCACTTCCTGATATCAAACATTTGCCTATTCTTTGTATCTCTAACATGAAGAAACCCCTGGACAGCACATAGAGGTGAACAAGCTTCTGAAAAGGAGACCTCTCGACAACCTGGAGTTCATGCAATGGATGAAGAAATATTGTGATTCAGTGAATGGGGGATTCAATCAAAAGTAAGCTCTCATCTTTGGATGCATGTTCAAATTGAAGCCTTGGTTTATTCTCATTTCAAAGGTAAGCACTTGCTTTGATGAACTTAGTCAGTTAACTATTTCTGACAATGCTGTACAGTTATAATGCTAGTGAGAGGAGGGATGCATCCAAAGGAGGGAAAGAGGCTAACCGAAGAGCTGCACCAGCTACTCCTGGACCGTCAGCAAATAAGATTCATGCTCAAGCTCGGCGTGTAGAGGTTGCTGCAGGTGGTTACATAAAGTGAATTAATGAGAAAAATCATGAATGAGCAGTTATATTGTTGCAGTAAAACGTAAACATTACTAATGTCAATGATGGAATCTTGACTGAAAGTTCTGGTTTGTAATTGCAGCCAGTAAAAGTTCAAGACCATCTTTAGCTTCAGCAACTTCAACAGCAATTGCTATTGCTGCTCCGGTTCCTACTGTTCCCATGGTGCCAGCATCACAGCTGGAATTGCTAGCAGAACAGGTCACACATATAAAAGTTTATGTGTGCATCACTGCTCTTGCATGAACTCAGCAGTGTAAGGTCCTAATGATGCTAGCATATGCCCCACAGATCACAGAATTGAAGCTTTCGGTTGACAACCTTGAAAAGGAGCGGGATTTTTATTTTATGAAGCTGAGAGACATTGAAATTCTGTGTCAAAATCCCGATCTGGAGCGGGTACCGGTATATGTTCTTACATATATGATTGTGCCTTATAGTGTTGAAGATGATGCATGTTCTCCAATAGCTTAGCAACTCCATAGTGGAAGCAAGCGTGCTGTTTGTAGTATACGAATGTTTGCTGCTTCATCAATAAGCATTTTGGATTATACTAATCAAGGGTCCTGTTGCATAGCATCTCTATAGTTGAATCAAGCATGTTGTTTGTAGTGTGCCCATGTTTGCTGCTTTAAATACAATCAAACATACTGTTTGGATGAGGACAACTTGAGTGGAAAGAGAACTGACTCAGAGTTGATTCATCCATTGCCAAACATCAAGTTTATCCCCACATATAGCCCACACTTCCTCTTAGCATGTTAGAGAGGTATAAAGTGTGAGTGGATATAAAATGCTCCATTCAGACACATGCATCTCACTGCTCGTGAAAGATGAATTCAGGAGGCTAATTTTGCTATGTGGTCTGGATGCCGAAGTCATAGCTAAATATCAACACCCACTTGCTCATGTAAGATGAATTGAAAGTTTGGAAACTCTTGTTTTGCCATGTGGTTTTCCCATGTTTTATTGTTTGCCATTTGCAATTGGATGACCGGATAGGTCTTCAAACACATCTCACATGCTCATCCATGTAAGATTGCTTTGAGTCCTATCATCATAGGCTTTCAAATGTGATGCCAAATCATGGTGCACACATCTCACATGCTCATTCATGTAAATGACTGCTTTGAGTCTCATCATCATTCATGCCTTGGACACAGGTTGTGACAGCAATCATCATAGGCTTTCAAATGTGATGCCAAATCATGGTGCACACATCTCACATGCTCATTCATGTAAATGACTGCTTTGAGTCTCATCATCATTCATGCCTTGGACACAGGTTGTGACAGCAATACAGAGGGTGTTGTATGCGGTGGATGACAACCCATGTGTGATGGAGGAAGCACAGGCCATGATCATGGTGGAAACTGAGGCAGAGACCAGGGCCAACAACACCAAGGCAAGGGAAGCCCACAAGAGGAAATCACTGATAGAGCTGGACGAAGACAATGAGCTGGTCTCTGCTGCAGTATCCCCCAGGCGGAGAAGAAGCTCCTGCGGTCTCTCCAATAGCGCCGAGCTCTTCCATGGCTCTCCTCTTCAAGTCCGGTGAAAAGGGGAGAGACACAAATCAGTTCTTTCGAGAGAATTCGAGAAGGAAAACAAGCATTTTTTGGTTTTTCATCAGCCTTCTTGCTACACCTTATGTTGTACACCTTCTTCCCTTCTTCAATTGTTTTGCTCTTGTCTAAATTAATGGTAGATAGTATGCCTACCACATTACCTTTTTATCATTATCTTCTATAATTTTTTTGTTCTTACCTAAATCAATCTTAAACAAACTATTACCACATTATCTTCTAGAATTGTTTTGTTCTTATCTAATGCAATGATAGGCAATCTCATTAGAAAGTAAATTTTAAAACTTGTATATGGGAATCCCATGCTAACATTTGAAACGTGTGTCCTATGTCCATGGGTTTGCCTCCTATCTCCTATGGCCGCTTACCAGATTACCTTCTTCAATTGCCTTCTTGTTATCTAAATTAATGGCGCTTACTCTCAAGTGCTTCAAAGGTGGAGAAGAGGGAGATGCCATGGGTAAAACATTTACATGACCACTTTCAAGGGTGCAAGAGCATCTGGAGGTGGAAGTTAGGTTGGTTGCTAAAATGGTTACATGCATACTTTGAAGTGAGGTTATTTTGAAGCTCCCTTCTTATGCCTAAGATTGTGTATATGGCTTGTTAATAAAACATTTGTACACATAATTTCAAGGATGGAGCGATGCAAGTGGATTAGCATTAGTCCTTGTGAAGGTAAAATGTGAGGTCTAAGGTATATAATAAAATGTGAGGTTTGGAACTCATGTCATATGTCTACTTGTTGCAATTTCAAGGGTGGAGCAATGACATTAAAATGTGTGGTCTAAGGATGAGTTGTGCGGTCTAAGGGATGAGATGTGAGGTCTAAGGAGATGAGTTATGCGGTCTAAGGGATGAGATGTGAGGTCTAAGGATGTAAGAGGGAGATGCAAGTGGTCTAAGGAGATGAGATGTGAGGTCTATGGAAGGTTTGGAACCTGTTGCAAAACAATAGCTTCAAGGGTGGAGGAGTGATGTCCTGACGACCTAAGGAGATGAGAGGTGGAACTTGGGTGGAGAAGTGATGTGCAAAATGGTAGTTGTTTGACTCTCTATTATGGTAATGCGAGCTATATGTGTAGTCATTTGTGTATCCATATGTAATAACCCTAAGAGGATGAGAGGTGGAACTTGGGTGGAGAAGTGATGTGCAAAATGGTAGTTGTTTGACTCTCTATTATGGTAATGCGAGCTATATGTGTAGTCATTTGTGTATCCATATGTAATAACCCTAAGAGGATGAGAGGTGGAACTTGGGTGGAGAAGTGATGTGCAAAATGGTAGTTGTTTGACTCTCTATTATGGTAATACGAGCAATATGTGTAGTCATTTGTGTATCCATATGTAATAACCTTAAAACTTTATTCAAGGGTCCTCACCATCATGTCATATTCATAAAGGAATAAGCTCATGATCACGAAAAAGATGATCATTGTACGAAATGCCTAGGTAGCTACTGCACACTTGTACATGGAAGGGGGGGTGGTGGGTAAAGGAATAAACTCATGACCACGAAATGGATAATCATTATCTTGATTTGATTCCATTGTAGGAAATGCCTGGGGGGGTGGTGGGTAAAGGAATAAACTCATGACCACGAAATGGATAATCATTATCTTGATTTGATTCCATTGTAGGAAATGCCTAGGTAGTTGCCGCACCCTTGTACATGGAAGGGGTGGTGGGCGCCCTTCATTCTTTTTAGTGATATTTGAATAAAGGGAAGGCCGGTCACACATTGTGACTATTAGAGTTTTCACACACACACACACTCTCTCTCTCTCTCTCTCTCTCTCTCTCTCTCTCTCTCTCTCTCTCTCCATAGCTCCTGCTTGTGCTTGCGTGCTTTCACTTCAAGCTCACTCCCTACCACCCATTAGTATCAGAGCCAACCATTTGAGGAGCTTCTTTATCCTTTGGGATTCAAAGCTTCAACTCAAGGTTTCACCCATTGCTATCAGAGACAACCATTTGATTCCATTCTCTTAGGGTAAAGGAATAAGCTCATGATCACAAAAAGGATAATCATTATCTTGATTTGATTCCATTGTAGGAAATGCCTAGGTAGCTGCCGCACACTTGTACAGGGAAGGGGTGGTGGGCGCCCTTCATTCTTTTTAGTGATATTTGAATAAAGGGAAGGCCGGTCACACATTGTGACTATTAGAGTTTTCACACACAAACACACACACTCTCTTTCTCTCACTCACTCTCTCTCTCTCTTTCTCCATAGCTCTTGCTTGTGCTTGCGTGCTTGCGTGGTTTCATGATAGCCATTGATTCTTTCTTGGCGCCCTTCATTCTTTTTAGTGATATTTGAATAAAGGGAAGGCCGGTCACACATTGTGACTATTAGAGTTTTCACACACAAACACACACACTCTCTTTCTCTCACTCACTCTCTCTCTCTCTTTCTCCATAGCTCTTGCTTGTGCTTGCGTGCTTGCGTGGTTTCATGATAGCCATTGATTCTTTCTTTCAAGGTGTGCATTGTACTCCAAGTCTAGCTAGGATTAAGGCTACTACTATGATACTACATCTCTCGTTGACTGAACTATCCCTTTGGTTGAGAGCTCATCCAAGGTGGCTACTACTATGATACTACATCTCTCATTGACTGAACTATCCCTTTGGTTGAGAGCTCATCCAAGGTGAGATCCACTCAATTAATGAAGCCACAAGAAATGCATAATTTTTAATATATTGCCAGTAGAAAGATGATAATCCAAGGAATCCTCTCAAAGATGTAGAATTAGTAGGGGTATGCCAATTCTTGACATATTGCACCTTCTTTGGGTCCACTCTAGAATGGCTACAAAATCTTATTTACAAGTGCTTGAAAAATTGATGGAGCATTTGATAGTACAAAAGGTATTGCCAATAATTGATACAATCTCCTTTCACACGTAAATGCAATTTTATATTTACCCCCCTCTTTCATATTAGAATAGAGGACCCTTTAGACCAACACAACTAATCTATGTAGTGATTACAAAGACTTTCCAAAACCCTACTGTGAGTACTATAGGAGGAGAAAATTTGAAGGACTATTTGTCCAATTCAGTTGCAAGCATCAAGAAAGAGTTGATGGATGTGATTACAAAATAGCTAAGACACTAAAAGTGAATACCATTAGCGTATCCAGTACTATAAGAGGTGAAAGTGATGTGATGCAATTGAACATATGGTGTGAAAAATGCCATCAAGTGGGACATTTACCCACTAAATGTACTTGAAAACCAACTATCCTTGGAGCCTTCTATTCACACTACCTAAGAAAGAACCACATAGAGGCTATCTGCTCTCTGAAGGAGATGCATGAAAGAAGGAAGAAAGATGAGCAAACAAGGTTCAACTTGCTGGAATCCAAGATGATCACCCAAGATATCAAACCAAATCCTGGAGAGTTTGGTCCTAATTTTGGCCCAAGGAGATTCCCTATCCAAAGCTACAGAGGAAAATAGTGTGGCAATGGACAGAGAGCAGAAGTGGAGTATTAAAGATGCAGAGAAAAGGAACATATCTTACCAAATTGTCCAAACCTTAGAAGGTCCATGGACTACGAGCCTCAAGGACACTTGTCTGGATATTGTCTAAGCAATGTAACAACAATGTTAGTTGACTGTTGGCTAAAATCGGGTGAGGATGAAGTAGCAATGACATCAATGTTTGCACTATGCACAATAAAGGTTCTTCAAAATCTAGTATCCAAATGCTACGTAGATGTGTTCATCACTTGCCATTGTGCAAGGCACCTCAAAAGATAAGTCACTAGATTGTGAATCAAACATTTGATGCACACTAATAGTTTTTTTCCATGAATCCAAATGCTACTGCAACTTTCTCTCTAGAAACAATAATGACTCTATTATCTGTTGTGTACTCTAATGTCTTGAGTTTTCATTCATCTATTAGTGGTGCACAATCTCCATCACCCAATGAAAGCCAGCTAGCTAAAGCTATTGGGAAAGCCAAAATAACATACATAAAAATTTTTCCTTTATTTTATAATAATCTCTTCCTTTTTGCATACAATCAATATTTGCATAGATGGCCCAGCCCAATCAATGACTGCTGACCAAACACCCCATTGATTCATGAAGGCTAGAAGGAGTGAGTCAGAGTGTCGAGTCATGAATGCTACAAGAAGTGAGCCAAAGCGAGGCGTAGATCGGATCGGGCAGTGAACTGAGGAGCTGACATAACCAATGCAAGGATTGAGATCAAAGCCCTCCATGATTTAGATCAATCCCTTGATCACGGTCCCGGTGGATAAATTGTGATTGAGACTTCTTTTTAAAAATCTAACTTGGGGTCAGTCATGAATGCTACAAGAAGTGAGCCAAAGCGAGGCGTAGATCGGATCGGGCAGTGAACTGAGGAGCTGACATAACCAATGCAAGGATTGAGATCAAAGCCCTCCATGATTCAGATCAATCCCTTGATCACGCTCTCGGTGGAAAAATTGTGATTGAGACTTCTTTTTAAAAATCTAACTTGGGGTCACATGCAATGTGCTTGGAGAATTTCATGTTGAAATCTCTCGCTTAAATCTCTTGCCCCATCTTCTCCTTCAATATTTTCTCCTTGTCAAGGATTTTATTGGCCACATGTTGGCCATTAAGTGCTCCAAGTTCTTAGCATTTTTGAACTTGGCAAAATTGTCTTCTCGAAGGACATGCTTGAGTTCGTACTACTTGCCTATGCTAGTTTTGATGCTGGGACTGATTTTATCACTCATTGAACTAGGATTGATTTTATCACTCACATTGAACAAGATTGTAAGGTCCAAAAGTGGCAATCACATAGGATCACACATTTTCCTAACAATCAAGTCGACTAGCATCAATGCTTCTCTTGGCATCCTCAATAATGTGCATCTTTCATTTGCCTACTTGGAGATGTGCATTCTTTTCTTAAGGTTGGGAGCTACTTCATAGAGCCCACCCATTCAAGTCTCAAGGGGCCTAATTTGAAGTTCTCTCCTTCTAGTTTGGCCTTCATTATCATTACTAAGACTGCATGCATAGAAATACTAACACATGTATATCACTAATGTTGGCTTGTTCAAATGGGAAAATACTTCCAACTAGCTATGTGCACAACCTATTGTTAGTCTTGCTTCGACACTTTGGCCACTAATTGTATCAAGATTGTGATCCATTCATACATCTAAATCCAAATTGGGAGGTTGAACGAATATGCAATTGCTATCAAAAACCTCAAGGACTACTTGTACCATACAAGTACCATGTGTCCATGTGATGAATAAGAATTCGTTGATAGATTCACAAAAGAAGAATAAAAGTCTATTTAAAAATCACAGGCTTTGGAAGCAAGTATGGGTAGAAGAGTGTGGTATCCTCTTACCCAGTCCATCATTGGGAATAGGGTGTGTGGTGAGTTATACAATTTTTTTTTGTCATTTGTGTCCTTCATAAACTTTGATTTTTTTTCCTTCTTTGTTTGATTTGGGATAAACAGAAGGCCATTTTGAGGTTGTATACAACAACATCCCTTCCAATCTTTCAAAGGATAAACTAGAGGCAAAAATCAATTTGGCAAGAAAGGTCGTCACAAAACCTTATTTAAAAAATGACGCAGGTAAGAAGTTGCATGATATAGAGTCCTGATTCTATAATTGCTACTCATACTAAGAACATTTATTATTAAATCAAGGTTATGTATTTTCATATCTTGGCAATGGCAAATCGTTAGTAGGCAATGACTAGTTTCAAAAACTATAGAAGCTTCCTTTCAAGGATGCAAAGTTTAAAATAACAATTGAGAAGTTATACTCCATTACTTCAACTACATGTTCTATGCAATAGAAACTATCCCTCCTCACATTTCTTGGGGAAAATGAGAAAAGAGGCTTCTTGATTGCTAAAGGAAGTGATTGAGTCTAATGTTTCCAAAAAGAGGATTGATAGAGCTAACATTGGATACTTCCATGACATTGTAACCACATATAGACAGGTCCTCTTTCTTCCCATCTAGAAAGAGATGTCTGTTTGCCACTCTTGCTACTAGGCATGTGGACATGCAAAATGCCTCTTGTCGATTGGTGTACATGCTAGTTTCACGTTATTTAGATTATTTGAGTGCATTCATATTTGATTCAATAGTCGAAATTATTTCTAACTTTTTAGTGTTAGGTTTCTACTTGCATTAATTGGGATAAAGAAATTCCACCATTTCCTAATATTTGTAGGGCATGCATGATCCTCTCTCGCCCATGTATTGCATGTATATCTCTCCAATATTTAGCGAGGATAGCAATCCATATGGTTCTTTCGACTAGGAGTTCATTTGTCCTTGGTTGGATATGAAAAAGGATGAATGCCTAGAGGAAGAAAAGGAGACTTACCTTAGGCACTTGAAGGGAGAATGTAAATCTGATTCATGCTCTTCTGACAATTGGGATTATCAGCAACGTAAGAAATTGGAGAAAGAATTAAAACAAATCAAAGAGAAAGAGGAGACAGAGAGATTGATGAAGGGCAGCAAAAGGGCGATCGATTGGATCAAGGGAAGGGTATGCTTCTAAATTGGATTATTATATTATTTTTTGGATATTGTCAATTTTCTCTCTTTTCATAGCTCTATATTCAAGATCACTAGGATTTTGTCTATAGCATTTAAACTAGTGATATCCTTTCTTGCAAAAGATGGGTCACATGGAATTGTATCATGTGCCTCTTGAACATTTTTTGCCAATCAAACTAATTTGAGATAATAATCTTTAGTCTTATCATGATCGTGAGCTACTACTCCTTTCTTTCCAATTCTGTTAATGATGATTATGAGAATGATACCAAGCTAGTAACATCGATAAGACTATGATGATGATAATGACGATCCAAGCTTTTTTAAGTTTTTAATTTAAAACTTTTATTCGGCCATGATATAAAGTGTTAAGGTCTCAAACAAACTACCATTTTCACATCACTTCAATGATTATGATAATGATAATCCAAGCTTTTTGATGCTTCTAATTAAATTTTTTATTTAGTCAAGGTTAAAAAGCCATGTTGTAAAGTGTTAAGGCCTCAAACAACTACCATTTGCACATCACTTTTGGGATGATGATAATGATGATACATTTTTTTTAGGCTTTCAATTTAAAATTTTTATTTAGCCAAGGATATAAGGTGTTCTGGTTATTACATATGGATTAAAAAATGACTACACATTTGCATGTCACTTCTACATCCTCAAAATTGCTCTTACTACTAATATAAGAGTTACTCAAACAACTAGCATTTGCACATCAATCCTCCACTCTTGAAACTACCATTTACAACAAATACCACACAATCCGTCTTTCTGAAGGAAGTGAGACTGGAGTGGAAGCACGTGAGCAGAAGCAAGAGCTATGGTGGAAGGAGCAAGAGCAAGCGAGAGACACACACACAAGATGTGGGAACTCCCACAATCACAATGTGTGATCAGTCTTCGCTTTATTTAAATGTCACTAAAAGAATAAAGAATGAAGTGATAGTGATGGGCGCTCACCACCTACAGTGACACGTATGCAGGTACTGTTAGTGTAGTAATATACAAGCATCTAACCACATGTGCCTTTACCCTCAATAACCTTTCACTTAAAGAAAAATGTCCCCCTAGTGAGGAGAGAACAATTAAAAAGTGCAAAGTACAAATATACATAAGTACAATAGGATGAGAAAAGACATCATCTCACCCAACACACATCAATTTTCTAAGGAAGAAAAAGTGCTTCGTTGAGAGACTTTTCATGACCAAATCTACCAAATTTTGGTTAGTTGAGATCTTGACAAGGTCAACAAACTTGTCCTCAACAACTTCTCTGAATGAAAGACTAGATTCTTGGCTAAATGTATAGCACTCATAGAATCTGAATGCAATGTAGGGACCACATTAATAATACCAAGGTCTATTACTAGATGGCCTAACCAAAGAGCCTCCTTGCAAGCCTTAATGCTTGCAACACATTCGACTGTGGTAGTAGAGAGGGCCGTGCATTTCTGCACCCTAGATATCCAAGATATAGCACCTCTAGCAAAGGTGAAGGCATAGCCAGAGATAGACTTCCTATTGTTTGCATGTCCTGCATAATCAAAGTCAATGTACCCCATGACTCATGTAACTTGGCCACCATAACATATGCTCACAGTTGTTGTGCCCTTCAAGTACCTCGTGATACAGCATCCCAATGTCCTCTACTAGATGTAGACATATAGCGTGCCACAACTCCCACTACAAAGCCTTCAATGTCAAAAGTAATATGAAGAGTGTGCTAAAACATTAGAGACCAAGGTTGGAGCTACAAATGGTCTATGTGAAGTAGGACATGGCTAGAACATGAAAATGGATTTGCATATATGGTTTTGGATAAGATTATAAAAGGTATGCTTTCACTCAATTGTGGGGGGGTGGAGGGGGCATTGCTACTACCTTTATGGGCCACAATGGAGCATTAGACAATGCTCAAACACTTAACTCTTGAGAAAATTGAAGCAAGTGGAAGCTCAATGGGACTAGTGCATACCTCAATGTGTGGCTATCATGGAAGCTTCAAGCAAGCTCTTCTTCCTAGGTTGAATGTAATGTTGAAGAAACTCATTGACTATCCACTTTGATACCAATTGAAAGGTGGAGCAAGAGTGGACGCGTGAGCAAAAGCAAGAGCTATGGAGGTTCAATCAAGAGTGTGTGGGAACTCCAACAATCACAAACATGTGACTTGTCTTCCCTTATTCTATTATCATGTAAAAAATAAAGTGACAATGATGGGTGGCCACCACCTATAATGTACAAGTGTGCGGGCAATAAGTACAAGTAAATGTATGTGTGACTTGCCTTCCCTTATTCGATTGTTATGTAAAGAATAAAGAGGCAGCGATAGACGGCCACCACCTGTGATGTACAGGCATGCAGGCAACAAGTATAAGTAAATGTAGATGGCTAGCCACAAGCATTCTTTAATGCCCAACATCCCTCATTATTGGTAATTGCATAGCCCTATCACTATGAATCGTAGTGGAATCCCTTTTTTCTTATTTACATGTTTCCAAATATATCAATCTCTTAGAAAAATCCTACATGATTTTCTATTAATTCTCTTGTTTTCCTCTTCAAACCACTTATCTTTCTTGGATTGTGTATTGAGATATTGTCCTATTTTCAGCCATTTCTATGCATATAAGTCTTCCAAGAACACTTCTAAAGCGGAAACATAACACCTAAAGTGCTTTTGCTCTACTATGTAAGCTTTATCTATCATTGCATAGACTTTATTTATTACTATGTTTACTGTTACAATAGTTATCCATATGAGTTCATCTATTGTACTTGATGTCCTTGCATTAATGAGTGACATATTTGCAATTACAACAACTACTAATTCAGTCCAGGTATTAACATATGTACTTTCAGTGGTAAATTCACCCTCTTCTTCATCATCCATCATCCCATCTTCATCCGCAAAGTACGCCCTAGACAACATGTTTGCAAACCAGATTATTTCTCCATGCAATATGCTGCAATTCAAGATTTAGTAACTTTATAACTGTAATCCACCTTAGCATGGCAATATCTAGAGTGGCACAACTAGAAATCATTCCCAATAATGGCAAAAATGTTGTTTCACCAACCACATGTGTACCTATAAAGTACTCTTTGTTGCATTTAAGGGTTGTCATAATGCCCCATACCTCCCTCTTCATTTGGTGGCACCTTTTGTCTTTCATTTAATACTTTTGCACCAAATCCGATTGCATATCTATTCCCTTTCTCATCATCTTACCCAATCTCCCATCTAATCCCAATGGGGCTAATGTCCATTGTAATGATAATATACTTTCCCTTTGAATAATTAGTCTTTCACAATGTGGGTGTAGATTTCAATAATCTCTTTAGTATCCTCATGGCTTTGGTGTGGCTTTTTGCTCCATTTGAATCTCTTTAGCCACATGCACAAAATGTGGTATCCATACGAGGTAAAAGACATACACCACTAAAAACCTTTTGACCTTTGAAATCTTGGAATCCATATGAGGTGAAAGACACATGCCCTAAAAACCTTTTTGGCCTCTCAAATGCTGGAATAGATATATTGCATTCTATCAATCCCATCTACCTTTATTGGTGAATGCTTCCTACCATAGGGATCACACATATGACCCACAATAAATACCTCTTTAACTCTAAACAAAGGCTTTTGACCTGAAAAAGTCAAATTCCCTTCCTCCAAGCAAACCAAAATCTTTTCATTGGCTATATGACTAGCAATAAACTCTCTACAACCATGCTCATTCAACTCTTCAATCTTCTCATCCTCTACACAACCCTTTTTATTGGTATATCGTCTAAGAATGTCACAATTAACTATAGTATGTAATCCCTTGTTCATCGTATTCACCATATGCACCACAAAGTTTGTTGCACCTTGATGAAGAGCACATATTCATACCAATCCCTAGGGTGTCTTCATGTAGTGATATCCTTCCCCTCCACTAAGAATTGGAATTAGTCATACCCAAAGCATAAATCCTCCAAAGAATAAATTTCTCTACGAGCAAATAGCTCACCAAACTCATCAACCACACAACCTACACCAACATTTATAATTGTTGCTTTGTTGACTAGCTGTATGTGTTGGATAAATCTCAATACACCATTCTTCTTGGGTATAGTAAATCATCCATTTGAGTACATCAACAATAATGGCTCCAAAATCTTCATTCACATCTAAGAAAGGGATTTTAAAACCAAAAAAGAGCCAAAAATATGCCAAATTTTGTTAATTTGAGGTGGAAATAGAAGCTCACTAGAAGTGGCAACAGATGCAAACCTGACGATTTTAAGTGGATGTGGAAGGTAAGATTTAAAAGTGCTTTTAAAGACAACGGACCTCGCAACAGACTTGGATTTTTAGTAGTTTTTTTAGGTGTCGGAATGAAGTGGAACAAGTTCTGGGTAGTGCAAACTCCGAGCTGGTGAGCAAAAAAATTTGGCCTTCAATTCTCCTATCAAAAACTACAGTTGCTAGTACCCAAGTACAAAGGGTCAAAAAGAATAATATAAAGAGACTTTAGAGGGGGAGTGACTCTTGGGGCCTTCCCACCCCCAATTTTTCACGTGATGAGGGGGGAGGGGGGGCGCCTTTTTTTCAATGGAAAAAAAAAAGCATCCTTCTGCACATGGTGACCATCAAAATGAGAGGGGGTGCTAGGTAGCTAAAGAACAACCATATCATCTGACTACATCAGCCTTCTCCCACGTTTTTTCACATCTAATCGCCACCTTCATTTTCACGAATGTTGGACTGATCAAGGAGATCCAAAATTAGTTTTTCTCTCTCCTCTCTCTCTCTCTCTCTCCTCTTACGGCCTACTCGTGTGGAAATTCTTGTGAGAAGATCAGGATGGAGATCGACTACTAACCGAATTGATGTAGGGCCATGCTAATGCTGAGTTGCGATGACCAATGCTATTTGGAGACCATGGAAGGTCTGGTCATTGTCCATAAAATCAATTCTTGAGACCCAAAAGACGAAAATTTATAGTAAGCCTCTTTTTAAATTGAAATTTGGATTCTTTTTAACATTTTATGACTCAAATCATATTCATATATGATGAAAATTTGTTTAAAGCTTGGTTGTGATGTATTGGAGGGCTACAAACCATAAAATGTAGAATCCATGTTTGTGCTTGTGAGTTATTAATTTTTAAAACCTAAAATGTGTGTTTTAAGAGAAAATTTGATGTTTTCTTGGTTTCGGGTGATCGAATCACGTTCATATCAGATGATATAAAATGTGATGATGGATCAAAGTTTGAATCAATTTCTTGTATCTGAAAAATTGGAAAATATATTATTTTACATAAACAAAATAAGAAAAAAATACCAAAAATGGAGTTTTGAGACAAAGAAAATAGGAGAAAATACTTTTAAGCGTAGAAAATTTATGGAAAATTAGGGCTATGTTTATGCAAGTATCATGGAGGTAAGGCATGAGGATTTTCCTCAACTTACTCCCATTTGTATGTTTTATTGGTTTTAATTACTTACATTATGAAGGAACATACATGGAAACGCCTCTTAACCTACCCTCCATCGCGGCAAATCCCTTATGTGCTAAATACAATAGGGAAAGAGGGAAATTTATGTGCTAAATACGGTTCAAATTTTGATTTTTTTTGTTGCACTTTTCATATAGGATTCGATCTTATTTTAACTATTAAGAGGTACAGTGGCACGAAGAAGTTCGACACTTCCTTATCATCACAACAAAGTCATTAGTGAAAGAAAATCATGGAAAGAATGTTTGAGAACATTCACAATGTTGATTTCATTTAAGTAAAATGTTTTTATACTCAAAGTCATCCACTTTGCATTGCATTGCATCAACATAGTATAAAGAGAACTATCTCCTGTGGATGCATAGCACTTGGTTTCAACTATTGACTCATGATGAGTGTGAGATTACTTATGCTATAGGTTTAGCATAATCATTTCCTTAGGAAGCGATTTGGTGAGGAGTATACTATCTCTTAGAAATAATATTGTGAAGAGTGGACTTTTTGTGTATGTGATATATGTTGAGATGGCACATCTTAGGGCCAATCCCTAGGGTATAGGAGAGCCCTAGTGGGGCCACAACGATGAGGTAGGGGCTTCTCCCTTTGTTTGTGTTACGAGGTACTAGCCACCTATTTGTTTGGGTACTCCCTCTGCTTGGAGTTGAGAAGGGCATCACGTTAGACTACAATCTAGAGATTGTATCTACAAATGCATTCTTTTGATAAATCAATTCATAGTGTCTATACGCTCTTGGCCACAAGGCCGTGGAATTATTTGGGCAAGTATGGAAGGCCCAACTAGAGCCCTAGAGCCAATGTCGGGCCCATTTTTTGTCTCGATAATATCTTCTTATTTAGGAAATCCATTAGTTTAGGCAAATAAGCATGTGGCACAAGAATCAATCTAAAATTCCATAAAACATGTGGAATAGTAAATATCACCATCAGAGCCACTATATTCGGATCCACATAGTTTATTTTAGTTAGCTAAAATGCAAATGCCTTCCCATGTCTAGATAACATGCACTTAAAATGTTCCCTTTTACAAGTAAAAGAAATACATTGCAACTAATTTTTAGCTCTTTCACTATTTCAGCATTAAATTTATGCACAATACCCTTTGGTTCTCTCAAACTTAGTGTCTAGACACTAACTCATACATCCTATCATTGTCAAGTAGTAGTGGCATAGCAACTGGCTTGACCTTTTTATCTTCAGTCTTGTATTTTGTTTCCACAATCACACATTAGCCCATCCTTTAGCCATAAATTTTCCTACTAAGCATACTCTTCTATGACTTGTAATATATCCAAAGAGCAACAGACTTGTAATAGACGGTCTTCAATCACATTTTCAAAATTTACCATTGTTGAAATTTCAGCTATAATGTTTACAAGAACCAACCCTTCATATAGGCCTAGAATACCCTCCTTTGCAACCAATAAGCCATACTTTGTTAACTTTACATATGTACACACTTTTGGCCATGCACATGGAATCCATCCTCCTAAAATCTCCATAAATGTTTGCTCTATAAACTCAATAGAACAACCAAAAAATACATCTTTTCTCGCACTAGAACGCAAGAGCTTCCTCTAAACTGCACTGTTATAGACCCACATTACAAGGGTGTCTACTGAAAATTTGATTCCTTAAATTCCTTTGCATTTGGAGGCAATTGATGATCCCTTAATGTGTCTCTATTTCTTAGGTGATTGACAATGTTAACCCTCAGACGAACAAGGTGGAAAATCTGAAAAATCTAAAGTAGAAAACAAGGCCAAGGAAAAAGTGAAACGGAAGACAAAGGCGCGCCAAGAAAAATATGAAAACACAAGAAGCGCAGAAAAGTCCTAAATCAAGGAGAAAGGTACACAAGAAAAAGTGTAGGTCAATACTTTTGTAAAAGAGCACAAGGCACATCATGATTTATTTTAAGAGCACCCGAACTCTCACCCATGCAAATCGTAAAGGTAGAATGGATAGTGGGAAGGAAGCTAGGAAGGTAGGAGGACAATGGAAAAAAGGGCCTAGGGCATGGCTGCCCATGTAAAAAAGAGGATAAGGGGATGACCGCCCAAAAAGGATTTAGGCTTTTGTATATAAAGTTCAAAAAGTAAATGAGAGCTCATTCTTTAGTGTGTGGCAAAGTGGACTCTTCTTCTTCTCTTCTTCTCTTCTCTTACTTACTTTCTTGTGAGTACTTGAGGGAGAGAGTGTGAGTGAGTGTGTGAGGGTGAGGGATCTTGGAAGTGAAGTCCTCCACCATCTCCTCTCTTCTTCTTCTCTTCTCTTGTCTTGTTTTGCATGTGGCTATGGAGGATGGAGCTTGGAGGAAGAGGCTTGAGGATGCTTGAGCTTGCATCACGAATCGTGGAGCTATCAGAGTGCTCGAGAGAGGAAGCAACTCAATCGGGCATCAAGGTAAGCTCACTACACTCATAGAGAGAGATAGTGTTTCAGCTATGTGAGATGTAGCCATTAGTGCTCACTTGAAGCGCTTGAACAATAAGCGGTCCGTGGGTCTTGGCAGTTGAGTGTGAGCTCGCCTCAACATTTGGTTCCATTGCCAAGACCAACAGATTCAAGCTTGAGCACTTGCATGCTTCAAATCGAGCATTAAAGTAAGGGTTTCATCCCTGAACCGAAACTTGAGATAGATAGGAGATTTTGGGTTTTTAATCCGTGCTACAAGTAAGTATTTTTTATTTTTAATGATTAGTTGAGCAGGAGAAATCATTTCAGTACTTTGCTTTTGATTTTTGTTGCATTTAGAGTAGGATAGGAGGGAGAAATCAAAGTGGAAAGCTTAGGGTTCGTTGCTGTAAAACACGCCTGAACAGAGCAGTAACAAGGGAAAAAGGAAAAAAAAGAGTCCTCAAATATGTCGGAGTCGCAAGGGGAGTGATCAGGAAGGCTAAGGTGGTACTCAATAAGGGTTTAAGGTCCTGGGTGACCAAGCAAAGTCTCATTTGCAAACTTGGCTTTATGAGAGAGAGAGAGAGAGAAAAAGAGAGCTTGCAGGTCACCAGTCCACATCGGATCAATCGAAACATGTTGGAGCTTTCTGTGAGATTTAGGTATAGGATGCCCTTGGCCTACAACCTTGCTTGATTTCTGGAAGTTCTTGTAGGTGGTGGCGGCATTAGAGTAGAGATTTTTAGCAAATCGCAATCGACGCACATTTTCGGTCTGTGAAATTGGACGCTCTTCCTAGTGTCCAATTCCTAGAATCAAATGTCAGATTCCAAGGAATCGGACGCTCAGTCCAAAAACATTGTCTGATTTCGAGAATCAGACACGTAGAATCGGACACACCACATCCATCCGATTTCAAAAATTAGACGAGAAGAAATTAGATACACCACTTTGTCCGATCGGATGCTCCACCCGTCCGATCATGACAATTGGACCCAGTGACATGTCCGATCGGACATACATTCGAATCGGACCAAGCACCTCTGTCCTATTCCGAGAATCGAATGTATCCCAATCGGACCAACCAACGCCATCCAATGGGGCACACGTTGTCCAATTGTGGCAATCGGAACTACATTGGTAAATCGAACGTCTGATTTTCAACATCAGACTCTAGTAAATCAAACACAGCCTGAGAAAGAAAATCTAGAAATTTGACAAACCCCGGCCAACGAGGAGCGTAATCCACGCCGGAAAAACCCACCAAATGCCTCATAGGTAGTTACAAACCTAGAAATCATGGCCGACTCTAGAATCATGTAGTTGTGAGAGTGCGCAACGGAAGAAGAACACGAACACAGAGGAGGAGAGAGAGACAGCAGAAAATGAAGGAAGAAAATCTGCACTGACTGTAATGAATGCTGAATACAAAACTGTGGAATGATCAGTCCCTACACGTAGCCCAATGCGTCAATGAGGGCACCAGATCAGGCTAATGACGACGCCAGCACCGAAGACGGAGGAAGATGACGGAGTCGGAGTGTGCACCTACCAAAGAAGGAGGGAAGTTGATAATACAACTGACTGCCAAGTGGGAAATGGCTATAAATAGCCAAAAAACCCACAAACTGGCTGACTTGAAATTTGAGGCCATAAATATGTCCGACCAGCATTTAATGCTGATCCGACCAGCATTTAATGCTGGTAAAAATGCCAGGAATGCTGAGAAAAATCCCGAAAAGGGTGGACAATGTCTGGCAGGTGAGGCAGGCTGATGAATGCAGAAACTGCCCTGGGAAATGCACATCTGAGTGCTCTAGAATGAGCTACCTCCTCCGTCAAAACAAGTGATAGACAAGTCAGAGCTCCTAAAGTCCTCATCTGACTCAGACTGAGGCTCACAGGCAGGAGATGACAAGGCATGACAAACATGACTGCTAACACCCCCTCTCAGATCCTGGATGTGGCTGAAGGCCAAGGGAGAAACGGATCCTGGGGTGGTAAGAGGAATGCCAAGGTCGATGAAGTCCGTCGATGTAGACTGCTGCTGAAGGAGCTCCTCACGATCCTGGAAAGCCCCCTCTAAAACACTAGGGGCCAGGGAATCCACAACCGCATCACCGAGATCGTCCCCCTCTGAAAGGGATAGGGGGTACGAGGGAACCACTGGAGGAGAAGGTGGGGGATGGGAAGAAACCTGTGGAATAGAAGGTGCACAAGCGGGAACGGGTGTAGCAATAGACTGCCTCGGAGGACCCTGCATCAAAGAAGGGGAATGGAGCTTGTAAAGCCCGCTCTCCTGCCAACCTGTAGATAAGACAGCTCCTGTAAGAGAATCCTCAATAACAACGGCATGCTCGGTGAAGATCACGCGTGTGCCAAGCCTCGTAAGGCCATAAACTGAGAGGAGGGGAAGGCCCAAATCCGGAACATGTAGGGCCTGTGAAAAGGAGCTCGAAGGTCGGTCGGTAAACAAAGGCAATGTGCCAATGTCACCAACAGTGACTGAACCCTCTGATGGACGGAGATCCTGTAACAAATCACCTCAGGGAGTCATATGACTCGAAGCACCACTGTCCACTAACCAAGGCTGCGCAGAAGACACTGCAGCCACGGAAGAAGGATCCTCCTCCAAAGCATGGATATGAAGGAACACTGACTCATGGGTAACAGCGGGTGTAGAGGTAGAAGAAGGCTCCGATGTAGATCCACCCTTCACTCCCGGACGAAGGTGAGGGTACTTCTTCCAACATTTCTCCTCTAGATGTGTCCCTTTCCCACAGTGTGGCCACTTCGGTCTCTCTGAATCTGAGTCAGAGCCTGAAGAACTGTCCTTCTTCTTAGCCTTTGACTTCTTCTTCTTCTTCTGTCCTCCCGAACCTGCAACAAAGGCTCTAGTGGAGTCGGATCCACTAGCACTGACCTCTCTGAGTCGCTCGTCATGCTCCAAGACAAGCGGGGATAGCTCCTCCCATAGAAGCTTCTCACGGGTCCTCGATGTAAGAAGGCTGGTGTAGAAGACATCAAACCGAGGCGATGGCAGCTGAGTCAAAAGAATCATAGCCATGTCTTCAGAAGATATCGTCCGACCGAGGGATGAAAGCTCATCCCTCATATCCTGTAATCTGTTGATGTGGTCCTTCATGGAAGGACTATCATCAATAGCGAGCATCTGCAACTTCTTTTCGAGAGATATCCGGTGGGCAAACGTCTTCTGTTGATAGAAAGACGCGAGCTTTCTCCACACGTCCGCTGCAGTCTTCAACCTGTGAACATGAACAAGGATAGAATCCTGCAAACTCAGAAAGAGGAAAGATCTGGCTCTAGAATTAAGCTGATCCCATAAGGCTGCACGATCCATAGATGTCCCATCTGCGGGATCCACCTTAGGCCGGGGAATAGGAACAGAAACAAGCTCCCAAAGATCGAAGGAGTCCAAGATACACTCCACCTTGCAGGACCATAGAGAAAAGTTGGAGCCATCCAACCGATCCTCTTTGGGCAGCTGAGGAAGTACGAGTACCTGTACAGGGGGTACCAAAGGTTGCATCTTCGGCCCACTGGAGGGGGATCGCCGAGATACATGAATAGAAGGGGGACGAGAAAGAGGAATAGACTCTGGATGACGATACTTGCGATAGAAATCATGCCTCCGTTCAGATGAATGTCGAGACAAAAGCTCCTCATCTGAATCATCAAAACCTATAAACTGATTATAAGACATCTTCTAAATCTGCAAAACACCAAACACCAAAGAAAACTGTGCCAATGCCGAAGAATGACCACCAGAAGGGTCACCAACCACCAGAAGAACCACCGAACTCCAGGAAATCAGGTCGCCTAGCACCAGAAGGTGAAAACGCAGCTGTGTAGGGCACAAAATCCGGAGGGAAAGTTGCCAGGCACCAAAACACAACCCAGAAAAGAAGCGCCAGCTGGAGAGGAGCCACCAGGAGGGAAAACGACCACCTTGAATGCAAAACGCAGCCTGTAGTGGAGTCGCCCAGCTGAAGAGAAGGCCGCCCAGCTGAAGACGCAGGTAGCAGGAGCTGGTTGATGATGTGGCAGCCTCTGGAAGGGGCTGATGCAGCAAACGCAAATGTATGGACCACCTGAGGGGCCGCCTGGCTATTGGAGAAAAGGGGGGCAGCAACAGATGATAGGTGTGGTGTCTCTCCAGTCGATGAAGACCTCCGTGCTCTCAGTTTGGCGATGATACCATGTGAGAGTGCGCAACGGAAGAAGAACACGAACACAGAGGAGGAGAGAGAGACAGCAGAAAATGAAGGAAGAAAATCTGCACTGACTATAATGAATGCTGAATACAAAACTGTGGACTGATCAGTCCCTGCACGCAGCCCAATGCGTCAGTGAGGGCACCAGATCAGGCTGATGACAACGGCAACACCGAAGATGGAGGAAGATGACAGAGTCAGAGTGTGCACCTGCCAAAGAATAAGGGAAGTTGATAATACAACTGACTACCAAGTGGAAAATGGCTATAAATAGCCAAAAAACCCACAAACTGGCCGACCTGAAATTTGAGGCCATAAATATGTCCGACCAGCATTTAATGCTGGTAAAAATGCCAGGAATGCTCAGAAAAATCCCGGAAAGGGTGGACAATGTCCGGCAGGTGAGGCAGGCTGATGAATGCAGAAACTGCCCCAGGAAATGCACATCTGAGTGCTCTAGAATGAGCTACCTCCTCCGTCAAAACAAGTGATAGACAAGTCAGAGCTCCTAAAGTCCTCATCTGACTCAGACTGAGGCTCACAGGCAGGAGATGACAAGGCATGACAAACATGACTGCTAACAGTAGTAGCATGTTTCCACAAGCTTGACGTGTCTAATGTTGTGGGCTGGTTGTAAGGTCCCAACTTAACCCTAAATGAGTTGAACAAAATAGCGCGGTGAAAAACCCTATAAGCCGGTGAGGACAACTAGAGACTGAACATACAACCCTATCAAGCCAACCCATAAACAAGAGTGTCAGAGCTGCGTAAACACTTTGTTTTCTCACTCACTCTGAATTCCAATACCCGAAATACACTTAAAAAGAGCAAAGAGACTAGTTGCGCACAGTGCACTGAAAAGAATATGCCCACACACACACACACACACACACACAGTGAGGGTAAGTTTAGGACTGGTTGCAATTAACAAGGAACTCACTCAGACATAAAACCTTGAAGGAACCCACCAGTAAGAGAAGATCCCAAGACATAGAAGGGTGATTGAATCCTCAAAAGTAGGACCAAGCGAAGAACATAACTAAAAAACAGGACACAACAAGGACATACACTATCGTGGAAGTGGATCTACCCGACCTCATCAACCTGATCAACAACTTGGCAGAGCAAGAAGTCTTGGATATGGAAGAGGGTAGCTCAGGTCGTACAAGCAACAAAAAACTTGACCTAGGAGATTTTCCTGAGGATGTCTAGCTATTAGTGAACTAATACGATGCTCAAACCCGGCTAGAACACCACAGTAGACCTATAGAGAACATCACAGCAGATCTTGAGAGGAGAGAAAGCTGGCACGTAAGGCTCTGCAAGGCCTAGTTGTGTACAACTACGATCAGCAAACTAGGAGCTTTTGCCAGAGCATGGAAATGCAAGAGATCTAGAGAGTGCTAGCCCTAGCAGGCAGAAATCGGTCGGAGAGCGAGAGAGCGCTAGAAGGAGACCTCACACTAAGTGAGTTTCTGATGAAGTGAATGCTAGATAACACGACAGCAGAGCAAAGCGCTGCAGTATTAGCAATATCACTACTAGTGGGGTTAGGAATCAACCAAGGCTCTAAGAGCCAATCAAAAATTCCTATGGTGGCAAAGCAGTTGGACAAGCAAACGATGACCCGTACAGCTTTGTGGAGCATTTCAAGCAGGTCTGCAAGGCCAACGGCCTCACCAATTCTACTCAACCCTCCCAAGCTTTCGGACTGTGCTTAGGTGACAAGGGCCGAACTTGGCACACGAGTTTGGATGATGTAGAGCATGCCAATTTCAATGGCTTGAAAAATCTATTCATTAAGAGATTTTTTGAACCTGGGTACTCCAATAACCCACTAGTGCAACTCATGAACGTCAAGGAGAGAGAGAAAGAGAATATCCAAGATTATGTGACCCATGTGAGGAGCTTCTTCAGGAGAATCCCTATGGGCGAGAGACCAACCGAGAGAGTGATATCGACGGTATTCATCAACGGAATACAAAGTGAAGAGCTCTACAAAACCTTGGCTGACAACTCAAGCTTGCAGCAAGATGCACTAGCAAGGGTCTTTGAAGAAGCTATTAGAGTGGATGACTAGCTCAAGGAAAGAAGCTCTAGAGGATCAAATCAAGAAGAGTCCAAGAGCAAGGAGTTCCAAGAGGGCCTCAACGCCGAGTGAGAGAGTAGGCCAGAGCATCTAGGACAAAGGGAAGGGCACTGATTCGGGACAAGAGCTAGCAGAGATTAGGATGGACATAGCCAAACTGCAGGAGATGATGAGATGACCAATGTGCCCACACGTCCAATGCGTGCATTGTGGCAGAAACCACTTGCCATCTGAGTGTCAAGACCCTAGGTCACGATCTTGTGCTAATTGTGGTATGCTTGGCCATGACTCCATGCATTGTCGACTGCCTCGGAAACTCCCATGCCTGCAGCCTTACGGCCAACCCTACCTTGCAAACAAGCCATCGAACTTCTTTGGGAGCCCCATTGACTCTCCTAGCACCTAATTTCACTAAGCCGTCCATCCCTAGGATGGAGATAAATCCTATAGGTATCCCTAGACCACCTGGACCATACATGACCCATCCACCGAGTGATACTCCAGTCCACTATGTGGACGAGCCTAGCGGCGATGAGCCTTATGTAAACCCATATGTATCGTACGATGAGAAAGGCAATGCAGTCCTTATGGACTACTAGACAATGCCAGTGATGGCATTAGGTAGAGGGAGAGGCAAAGGCCTAGGAGGGAAAACCCAAGAGCCAATCGTGTATTGGACGTACGTTCACCCAGGACACGTTTCTTCGCACTGCTCTGAGAGAGAGTAAGCTAATAGAGACAAGAATGACCTAAGATGCATTGAGTGTGGAATCCTCACCTCTTTGTTGATTGCCCTAGATGGAAACCATCCTCTAGTTCAACAAACAAGCCATCAGTTCCATTGGGGTTGTTCGGTGTCGAGACGCTTGATGGGGAGGCACGCCTATCCCATTGCATGTCATGACTCGCACGCAGACAAAGCATGCCGGCATATCATTGCCAGGGTCTAACAACCTTGACGCAACCTCAGTTGGAAAGAAGAGTCGAACACGGAGGAAGAAAATGCCAGACGCTAAGGTCACTCTCAAAATCGAAAGTGCCACAAGACTGGCTGTTGGAAAGAAAGTCATTGACGCAAAGGTAGAGATGTCAGCTCCATGGATGGCTGAGAAGGGGAGGGCTAAGGTTGGGAAGTACCCCAACCCGAGCACCAACTCGAAGCCATTGAGAAAGTGAAGGAATGGGTGAAGGAGGCCCAAGAGCACCTAAAAGACCTTGAGCCCATACTAGAAGACGGGATTGATGATCTCTTGAGCACAAGCATGCCAATCTCTCCCCCATGACCAAGATCAAGGGATACGCTGGCACCACAAGAAATGCCGCCTAGAAGAAGTCCAAGTACTACGGGTTAGCAAACCAGTCAGGGCCATTGGCCAAGAACAACAAAGTTAGGAGAGAGACAAGCGGCTAGCAATCTCCTTAATATATTAGTGACCACCCTTGTGACTCTAAGCTTAGGCGACCTACTTAGGCAGCATCCAATGCTATAGCAAGAGCTGAAATAGTGGGTTGAAGAACCAAATGAGCCAGTTGCTACAGACTTGTCTGCGCACAATGCAGACACTCAAATATCGAGTCTGACGCTGCATTCCATGCCTAAATCCTTACATGTTAATGCTTTTTGGGAAGGCACAGAAATGCATGCAATCCTACCAGTCTTAGCCCTGGGGATGTCACCAAAAAGGGGATCGTAGACACTGGAGCAGGAGTGAGTCTGTTAAGTCATGCGGTACTCCAAATTTGGGGTAACCCACCAGTCGCGGAGACTGCTAGGTTCAACGTCACGTTGGCTAACTAAATGAAGCTAAGACCATTAAAAGTGTTGAAAAGCTGGCCATTGTAGATCGCATGAATCTGATTCTCTATCGACTTTATAGTCATGAAGGAAGTGGACTATGACATCCTGCTAGGCCGACCCTAGATGGGTAATTCGAGAGTCGTGGAGGACTAGGGCAATGGTCTCATCTTCTTAGGCAATCAAATGGAGGCTGTAAGAGTAGAGATGGACACTTGGAAGACTATGTCAGTTGACCTAGATGTCATCTCCACCATGTTGAAGGGTGGCAGCTAGATTAGGAAATCCTATGGGGCCTTAACCAAGTATATCCCGTGCCCTAAGGACAAGCGAGGCTGGATGCATGTTCTTGCTACCATCAACCTGTCGTTCTCAAACAATGAGGAGTACGAACAAGCCATCAAGATGTGTGGTAAGCCCAAGGATACACCCTTAGTACGATTCTGCATGATGGCTGGAAGCCTACTCGAAAAACTCAACCCTGTCACATTCTGAGTCTTGAATAATAGACGAGAGCTCCTGGAGATCCTAGGATATCTAACAGACAAGTTGGATGGCAATCCAGCAATAAATCTCAAGCCACTCCAATACCTCTTAGATGAGCCTAAATGGCGATGGTCCAAGGTGCACAATTTAAACTTGAGGTACAATTGGGCTTTAATCCCCGCTGACCTACCAAAAGAGACGTATCAGGACTTGGGAAATTAGGAGCAATCGGACAGAGATAGCTCTAATGACAAATGTAAAGACTGATGTTCCTTCAGTGATGAGAGCAAAAGGGAAATCAATAGTATAGAATATGACATGGGAGATGTATAGTTGAACAATACGAGTAGACTCCAGACCATGCAAGCAAAGCATCCTTAAAATAGAGAAAGGAGTCAGGGACAAGGACTGCGATCGAGCACATGGGCGCAATTGACTACGAGTAGGCATGCCTAACCCAATCAAGTGACGCACCACTGCTGCGAGCGAACTCACCTTCTGAGCTACGACCTCTAAGAGAGAGCCCCTCTTCTAGTGAAGACGGAGAGTTCGATTCTGAGTCGGAAGTCAGCTCAGATAGTGATCCTAAAATACCTCGACCTCTCAAGACTAGACTCACCAAGGGGGACATGCCCGTCCACCTAAGACACCGATGGTTAAGAGAGGAATGATGAAAGCTTCCTAAAGAAATGAAGATAGAAGAGTAGTGAAAACCACAAGACCTGCCAAAGTGATTCACGAAGTTCAAAAAGAGAGATAGGGTGGTGATCTTATTGGGAGCCAAACAATAGGGGCAAGCAAGTGAACCAATCAAGGGACCCGCCAAGGTCAAAGAGGTCAATTAGCCAAGGAAGGGGAGACCCCACCACCTGTCTTTATAGCCAATGACTTGGCTAAGCAAAATGAAGCAAGTCTCATTACTCTCTTGCAAGAGTATATAGACGTCTTTGCTTGGTCCCTAAAAGAGCTCAAAGGGGGTAGACCCGAGTGTGGTGACTCACAACATACCCATGACACCCTGACACTGGTCAAGCAGTGACTATATCCCATGAATCCAAAGCACGCCCATGCCATCAAGGAAGAAATCGATCGGCTAATGAGAGCAGGATTCATCTACGAAATTGAATATATAGACTAGGTTTCCCCATTGTCATTGTACTAAAGAAGAATGGAAAGATTAGAGTGTGTGTCAATTACAAGAAGGTAAACACAGCACGAAAAGAGATAATTACCCACTATCGTACACCGAGCACATGCTTGAGAGAGTGGATGGCAAAGAGGCCTACAATTTTCTAGATGGCTTCTCTGGATACAATCAGGTGCAAGAGCATCCTAATGATAGGCATAAGACCGTTCGCCACTGAATGGGGCATCTTTGCCTACATAGTCATACCTTCTAGGTTGACTAATGTGCTAGTCACCTTCCAATCACTGATGTGTACAATATTCAAAGACATGCTAAGGAAGGAGTTAGAGGTCTTCATGGACAGCTTGTGTGTTCACTCTACTTGGTGAGAACACTTAGACTCGGGTCTTTGAACAATGTACTATACCGTCTCTCATTGAACCCCCTGAAGTGCCAATTTTGGGTGAAGCATGGATGCATCCTAGGACACGTGGTGTCAAAGAACGGCATTGCCACGGATTTCTCGAAGATCAGGGTTATTGTTGATCTTCCACCCCCAACTGATTACAAGGCCGTTCAATGCTTCTTAGGCTATATAGGGTATTATTGACGATTCGTGTTGAACTATGTATTGATTGCTAGACCTCTATACAAGTTATTGATCATATTTGAATGGACAGAGGAATGCCAATGCACATATGAGGAACTAAAAAAGGCTCTAACCATGACACCAATTCGACGAGCTCTAGATTGGACACTTACATTCCATGTGCACATTGATGCTTTGAAAATCACCATGGGAGTTGTGTTGTGCCAACCTGGTGAACACAACCTGGATTACCCAGTGAGCTTTGCTAGCAAACAACTCACTGAGACGACCGAAATAAATTACTCAACAATTGAGAGAGAGAGCTTTGGTCATGATGTTTGCTGTAAAGAAATTTTGGCATTATCTTTTGGCTATGCCTTTTACCTTCTTTGTTGACCATCAAGCCTCATTGTATCTTGTTAACAAACCATGCCCTACAAGACACATCGCTAGATGGCTATTTCTTCTTTTGGAGTTTGACTTCTCCGTGGTGGTGCATAAAGGGAAGCAGCATTACATGATTGGCCATCTATCTTGCATCCCCACAGGAGAAGCTGTTGGACAAGGCATTGTGGATGAACTGCCAAACGCGCATCTATTCCGTTTATCCAGCGAAAAGGATTTGTTTAGAGCCGACATGACATCATATTGGGTAGATGACATAGTTCAAGTGCTTGAGCACGAACTACCGGAACGATTGATGGAAAAGGCCCGACTTAGGTGGCTCATCCTAAAAATCCAACCTTATCAATTGATAGTAGGCCAACTCTATAGGTTGGGGTAAGATGGGTTACTGCAAAGATGCATGTATAAGCATGAGATGCATGACGTACTCACCGAGGCACATGGCAGAATCGCAAGAGGGCATTTCAATAGAGACGCGACAGCCTGCAAAGTGCTACAATCCCAATTGTGGTGGCCTACACTCTTCCAAGATGCAGCACAATTTGTGAAGCATTGTGATGAGTGCCAGTGAACTAAAGTCCCTATTTGTAAAGATCACATGGAGCTAACCCTAATTATTGCACAACAACCCTTCGAGAAATGGGGGATTGACTTCATTGGACCCATTAGTCCCACGGCATAGTATTCACAAGCTAAATATATCATTGTGGCCACCACCGACTATCTAACAAAATGGGCAAAAGTATGAGCTACAAGAAAAAATGACGCTAGGACCATTGCCAAGTTCCTATGAGAGTAGGTGATCTCATGGTTCGGGCTGCCCCATCGAACTAGTCAATTACCAAGGCACACACTTCATCAACGAAGTGATAGCTCACCTTCTATCCTCCTTCCTAATTATCCATCAAAAATATTTGCTCTATTACCCTCATGCAAACAGTCAAGTTGAATCCACAAATCAAATCTTAGTAAACATCCTGACCAAGGTCATCTCTACTTCGCACTATGATTGGGATAACAAGTTGATGGCGGTCTTGTGGGCCTACTGCACGGCTTACAATATGACTGTAGGACAGACCCCCTTTAGGTTGACTTTTGGTACGGAGGCAATTCTACCCTTGGAGTTCTTCGTACCTAGCCTCGGGATAGCCCTTCAAGAGAGATGGGATGGGAAGGAGGCATGGACGGAATGCCTAATTGAGCTCGAAATCTTATCGAAAACCCAGCTTCTAACCACCCATGCACTAATATGCAAGAAGGCAAGACGCAAACGCTAGTTTGATAAGCATGTCGAGTAGCGCAACTTCGAACAGGGTGACTTAGTACTATTATACTCAGTCAAAGGACATAAGCAAAAACTGAAGTTTCAAGGGCTAGGTCCTTTTAGGGTTCGAACCATTAGTCGAACTAGCAACGTAGAACTCAAAACCCTAGAAGGTGAGGGCATAGGCTTCTTCAATGGCAGTTGCATAAAGAAGTACTTCCCTCCCACACACCCATTATGAGCCTCCAATGTTGGCACCCCCTAACCAAGTATGAGTAGCCACTATCACTGAGATGGACGATGAGGATGAGGAAGCTATATAACCAACTTACCTAAGCATAACGATCACCACCAAGCACACATGCACCATTAGTGCATTGATCAATGAGGGAGTTGATTTTAATATCTTAACCCATGACCATTGGACCCAAATTGGCAAACCGCAGTTGCAGTCCACTAATGCTAAGCTTAGCCCTTATAGAGGCCGACCCTACACACTTTTGGGAAAGTGCAAGATTGCAGTTTCTATCGAGTCTGAAAGCATGTTGATGATCTTCTATGTGTTGCCCAACACTAAATATGCATGCACATAATCGCTATTAGGACAAATCTTTAAGAAGCGAGCTCATTGTACTATCGACTATGAGTCACAACGTATCCACCTAGCCATAGGCAACATCTGAATAGTTACATCTTTCACTAAGGGCGGCATGACTCCTTCCAAGTTCACAAAGCCACAGGTAGAGAACCCCACCATCAAGTCTAAGGAGGGGGGTCATGACTTGTCACAATCCACCAAACCTCAATGCCGACAACCTATTGAACCCAACATTGAAGCCAAGAAACCCCAGTTCAAATAGGTACCTAAACGTCAAGGACTATCACCTCGAAGCAGACACCCACATCCTTGCGGAGCTAAGGGCCCACACTCGAAACCTAGGAGACCAAGACAAAACTATAAATATCGACGCACGACCTTATTGCAAGCACAAGGCTACTATGAGGGTAACCCCTAGATTTGGCTACCTAAAGCCAAAACAACCAAAAGTCCTACTCAAACACCACCGTTGAGCTTGGCCACAGAAAGCAATGAGCTAGAGATACTCGGGCCACAAGAGAATTGGGCCCTTAGAACCGCCAAAGCCTAGATCAAATGCGCCTAAACCAATCTATTGCCCAAAATTGCAGCCTGCTAATAAAATGCCCAAATCTAGAGCTCATGGTACCCCTCAAACCTCTGAAGCATCTAGTAGCATGACAACCGCAACTACAACTAAACTCATCAAACATGAAGCCAAGCTACAACCTAAGGAGCAAACCAAGCTGTGACCATTAGCTACTGAACTATCAAGTTTTGTCAAACCTTAGCCTTAGACCCTCTTATAAATGGTGATCAATTCTAACTTTGGCCACAGACTTAGCTAAAAATACAAGGATGACTTGGTTGCTTGCCTTAGACGCTTGGATGCAACTTTCATGTCACTTGCTAAAAGCTATGACCGCTTACACTCGAGACTCTTGGACGAAACCTACGGTGACGGAAATACGAAGACTCCCTTGTTCTTGGGAAGAATCAGAATTCGTGTTTGTCACGGCTTCCGAAGCAGCTGCATAGCTAATTGCCACCGAGGTTTCTGAAGAACAAGCGCAACAACAATGCCTCATCACTTCATATGACAAGCGCACAGCTTGTGCCAATGATCAAGATATAGAAGACTTGAAACAACTTGCAGCCAACAACCCTCCTTTCTTGAAAAAATGGTACACTCTTTGCCTCCAATGGGAGCTCGAGGGATGTCAGGTCATGTCAAATGTTGAGTAACGATGTGCAATTAAGACATCGGAATATGACCCAACTTATGTTGCTCCAACCTCTTATAAGGTATTAACAACCATTTGTGACCGACCCATGGAATAACATATTCAAGGACACCCCTACTTAGATCGCATCCTTACCGAGGAGGAGCTGCACATTGCGAGTCACATGGACTCCGGTGACTTCTTACTCGATGTCCTTATTTACATCACCCAGCTCAGCATCCGACCTTTCAACATGGACCGGTATGCTCACATGGAATATAATCCAAACTTCTATGCTTGGCTCATGCAGAAGCAAAGCACTATACCCATGCGCAGCGCATCCTTTACACTCTAATCTTCGATCCTAGAAAGGATTCTTCTCAATTCCAATAGGAAGAGGGTAAGGTTAAGGCAAAGGTAAGGGTAAGATAAATCAAACCAAACACACAATGAAAACAATAAAGGAAAGGCATATGTTGGTAGGATGGAACAACTTGTGAGTGCAGAAAAGGTCAATAAAATTTGAAATCAATAGACTAATTGGAAGAAAAGTCGATTTCTGCACTCGAGCAATTCAGTTCAACAAATATGTAACTGTTTCCTTTTGTTTGTGATTATTCTAAATAACACTAATTGTGAATATGCAGACCTGAAGAGGCAAAAGGAAACAGGCTCCACAACCTCCGTCCCCGCAATAGAGAGGCCACCCGAAGAATACGATGAGTATGTCAAGGAGCTTCTCTCTCAATTAGAGAAAGCCAAGGAGGAGAAAAAAAATCACAGCAGCAGAGCTAGAAGCCGAAAGAGAGGCCATGGTTGCATCCCAGTTGGAGAAAACACGCCAAATAGCCATGGCCCAAAGGGAAGTTCATGAGCTGAAGGAGCAGCTACAAGCTAAGGAAGAGACAAAAGCGGAATGCCAGGTGCGATTGAACGAAGAAACCGAGGACATACGACGCTACGATGGCACGATAAAGAGATTGTGGGGCACTACGAATATCTACAAGCTAAAATGGAGAAAATCACTAAAGCCATAGAAGAATTGGAGGAGCTTAGGGAGGAAAGAGCTGCAGGTATGAAAGAGAGGTGGAAAGATTATCCCAAGAAGCTACCTCGGCATAGGAAGAGGAGCAGAAGCTAAAGGGAGAAATGGAAGATCAAGAACGAAGGCTGACAGTGCTAGCTAGGAGGCAGAAGGAAAGCCTTAGAGACATGGAAAGGAGAGTAGAAGAATAGGAACCAAAATGAACAAAGAGTTAAAGCCTTGATACGCCATCTTGATCAAGTAGAAAAAGAAAAAATACTTTGCTGAAAGCAGAGCGGAGGCCGCCCAAGTGAGCTTCCAAACGCAGCAATGCATCTTCCTAGATACTCTATTAGATGTCAGCCATGCAAAGGAGGGAGAGTCCATAGAGGCCACAACCTAGGGGAGTTGGCCCAAGCCTGTTGGCCCAAACCTGGAAGAGCAACGCCACTACCTCCTATTAGCAGGCCTAACCTCGCAGGAAGTGAACGTGCTCGGATTCCTTGAAGAAGAGCAGTAGGAGCCAAGCTAGGCAAGGGAGGTGGATGTGAACTTTAGAGTGGGACCACACAAAGAAGAGCTTGTCCCACCGCCTCCTTCCCGCGGCCTAAAGAGCAGCAACACGTAGACACCTCTACAAAAAGAAAGGCGGCACTGAGGGAAAGAAGAAAACAAATGGTGGATGAGACAAGGAGAAAATAGAATGCCACGGGAGTGAGGGCACCCAAGGCACCTATCCCACCATGCGAGGATGATGCCCTAGCGAGCTTCCATACCGACCTTGTAATCTGGGAGAGGCAAGAAACGTCCAAGAGCCCCTTCGACTTTAACTTCCAGTTCCCCACCACCTTGCATAGGGTTTTTCCCATAAGGGTGGTGGAGGAGGTAATTAACATTGGAAGCAGGCTCTGATAGAAATGGCTGGAGGAGAGAGAGAGAGAGAGAGCAGAACCCCACATTATGGGCCACTGAAGATGCTGAATTTTGACAGAATAAGGTTTTTGAAGTGCCAAGGTCTATGCCTAGCTATGAATGTCAACATAGATGGAGAAGAAGAATCTGTGACTCCAACCTGGACACTTGGATGGCCTTTTGCAAGAGTGTTCAAACAAAGTGTCTGCTCTCAAAGAGATTGCTTGAAAAATGTTTTTAGCATGGTTATCCATAAAACTATAGTAAATGACCATACATCTATAGGCAGACAACCAACAAGGTAAGCCCCCATTACTAGAAATATCCGGGTAGCAATCGAAATACATAAAATGAATCTAGTAATGTAGCAACCAAGTACTAAGAACTATCAAAATATACAAGGTGTCACATACATAAATGCATACAATGATGCATATCAAGCATGTAACCGCCATTGACAACCCACTAATAATGATTGGTACAAGGTATCCAAGCTCAAAACTGAAGCAACCCAGAGTCATGAATCTCTGCAATGAACGATATATGCATAAAACAAGAAAGCATAAAGAGTCTCCCACTAACTCAAAGAACCAAGCTCTGCAATATAAGTATGAATGGCTCCCACTAGAAGCAAATTCAAAATTCCCAATAGCACAACAAAGCTCAATACATCAAGTACATTACATTCGGGTGCCCAAAGACATGAATCAATACATCTAGCAGCATATACTAACAATAGGCCTTCAACCCGCAAGTGAAGAATCACTGTATCAATAAGCCACTAAGCCTAAGAAGATCATGTTTGTACTTAAACAAGGCTATCTCAATTGTCGGGATCACAAAAGAAACAAAATCGTGACGGTAGAATAACACAAGCTGCCTATGAAATTTTGAAGTGCCTACTCATACGTTGCTTCCTCCTATTTTGAAAAAAAAAACATTTTTAAAAAAGTCATAAAAAGCAAGCCTTGTGAACCCAAATTTGAGCTATGCTCATCCTTCTAATGAGATTTTGAGTATGTGAGGTTGTTTGAGATTTTTGTAGGATGTCGGATCATAACATGGACGATTTTATGGGCGAAGGCAATTTGCCAGAGCAGACTATGGAACAAAAATTGGATATAATCATGATGCAGCTTCAAGAAGAGCGAAGGGAACATCAAAACTTGCAAGCAAAATTGGTTGCACTTCAACAATCCGTTGTCGAGTAAGACGGAGTGCAACCTGAAGATGTCATTCGACGTATTGTTGATGCGACGCTCAATGCACATGCTCTTAGGAAAGAGGCCAAGAGAAGCAAAATAAATGTTAAATTTCGCACTTTTAATGGGCAACATGATGGCAAATTTGTTCTTCCTTTCATTATTCAGTTTGATGACTATTTTCGTGAAGAGCAATATGCCGAAAAAGATAAACTTAAATGCATCACTAACCATTTAGCAAACAGAGCATCATTATAGTGAACTGTTGTCCACAAGAGTATTGATTGTCCCTTTACTTGAGGAGCCTTTCAAAAGAAATATTTGCATAATTTCCTTCCACCTCAATTCCATGAAAGCCATCAAACAGTGGGATCTCCTTCAACAAAGACAGCGTGAATCCATCCCGCAATACACTAAGTGTTTCTGGAGTGCCTTACTTCAACTTCAAATGCTTGAAGATGTTCTTAAGGTGATCCACAAATGCAAGTACATATCCGGTTTTCTTAGTCACTTCTATGCGAAAGTGAATATGTTCAAGCCAAAGACTTTGGAGGATGCAATTTCTTTAGCGCATGATGCGGATGATAAAATTCGTGGACTAAAAAAGTGACCGCAACAACTTTTGGTTGATGGTTACTTTGGTACAAAGCAATTCAATTCTAATTTTCAAAAATTCAATCAAAATTGCTTTGTTCCTTCTTCTTTTTGTAAACCATAGACTCGACAAATAAATAAATTTAATCCCAGGTTCTCAACCACCATGTAAAGCACCTTGTAGACACAATCAAATTGAACAAAAAGAAATCCAAACACAAGTTGAGGAACTATGAACTAAAGACTCATTAGATCCAATAGTTCTCATTTTGGTGCACATATCCTATTAGTTAAGAAGAAAAATAATACCTATAGGATGTGCATTGACTATCGTGCCCTATACAAAATCACTGTTAAGAATATATATCAAATCCCTAGGGTAGATGACCTCATGGATAAACTACAAGAGCCCACTATTTTTAGCAAGATAGATCTCAAGTCTAAATATCATCAAGTATGCATGGATACACTAACATTTTTAAGACTGCATTTAGAACTCCGTTTGGTCATTATGAATTTCTTGTTATGCCTTTCGGTTTGACCAATGCACCAGCTACATTCAGTCATTAAATGCATCGTATATTTTTGAAGTATCAAAATTCTGTGATTGTTTTCTTTAATGATATTTTGGTTTTCAGTTTTAAGGATGAGAATGAGCATTGTGAACGTCTATCTTTAGTTTTCAAATTGTTGAAAGAGAATCAATTGTATGCTAACCCTAACAAGAGTGAATTTTCTTTCTTAGGCCTTGCTAGCTTTTATAGAAAATTGTACATGAGTTACATTCTTTCTTAGGCCTTGCCAACTTTTATAGAAAAAGCTGAGGAATTTTTCATTGCTTGCGTTGCCTTTGACGAAATTGTTAAAGAAAGGTATTGTGTATCATTGGTCTGACAACCAGCAAAAGTCTTTTGATTTGTTGAAACGTGCTTTAACACATGCACCTGTCTTGCAATTACCTAATTTTAGTCGACCATTCTTCCTAGTAGTCATTGATGCTAGCAAATCAAGAATAAGAGCTATCCTCATGCAAGATTCACATCCCATAGCCTATTCTAGTTGCAAACTTAAACCTTTTGAGTTGAAGTATTCCACCTATGATAAAGAATTGTTAGCTATAGTTCAAGCCTTACGTTAATGGAAACACTATTTAATGGGAGTCAAATTTATGATTAAAACTAATCGGCAAAGTATCAAACATCTTCTTAGTCAGCCACAAATTTTTGACCACCGTATTAAATGGGATTCTTTCATTCAAAGTTTTCATTCACTTATTCAATATCATCCAAGAAGAGAAAATGTTGTTGCCCATGTATTGAGTAGGAGATCAAGTATCCATAATGTTTCCGTTCTATCCTTTGATTTCCTTACTCCTATAAAGGATACCTATAACTATGACCTCAGTTGTCAAGCTGATTGGAATAAATTAGTTGCTAATGATTGGATTCCAATTGATTCTTTGTCTTATTCTAATGGATTTATGTTTTATGAGAAAAGATTGTGTGTCACTGTTCAATTTAGATAATTTGTGTTGCACGAAATTCATTGCCCTCCATATCAAGGTCATAGAGGTATTATTTCCACTTTAAGAACATTGGTAGAAGATTTTTACTGGCCACAAATGGAATTTGATATTTCTAACTTTGTTACTGAGTGTTTAATTTGCCAAAGAGTGTTTATTATTTTTTATCGTGATTCTAGATTTTGTGATAATTTTTAAACTACTTTGTTTGTTAATTTGGATACTAAGATTGATTTCTCATCTGCATTCCATCATGAAACCAATGGGCAAGCAGAAGCTACTAATAGTACAATTCTAGATCTTTTGTGTGTATACACAATTTTAAAACCACAAACATGGGACACACACTTGCATCTACTTCAATTTGCATCCAATAATATACCACACATAGCTACTCATAAAGCACCTTTTGAAATCATTAATGGACATAGATTGCCTACACCTATCACATCATTGTCGAATAAAGTTAAAGCTTCTGATGATTTTGCCAATGCACGTGCTACTATTTTTGCTCAAGTTAAAGATATGATTGTGAAAGCCCAGCAATAATACACTAAACAAGCTAATAAGAAAAGAAAAGCCATGATTTTCAATGTCGGTGATTATGTTTGGTTACGCATTGAAAAGAGAATATTGAAAAGTGTTGAGAAACACCCTGTTGTTAAATTAGCACCTAGGTTTTATGGACCTTTCAAAATAATTCACAAGATAAATGACAATGCATTTAAATTAGAACTATCCAAACATTTGAAGATCCATAATACTTTTCATATTAGTTTGTTACGACCTTTCAGAGGCTAATTATCTATCCACCATGTCTATGAAAACCCTCCTTTGTTAGAAGAAGAAACTGAAATCCTTGAACCTAAAACTATTCTAGACATTGACTTTATGACCACTAAAAGTGGCCGTAGATATTCTAGGTATTTGGTTAAGTTTAAAAATCATCATGTTAAAGAGGCCCAATGGATGCACGCCCATGACCTAAGTGCTTACCCCTCACTGCTAGCTCCCCATTAAGCTAATAGCAATTGAGTTTTGTAAAACTATTTATTTTTCGAGGCTTGTACACAAGGTGGATTCCTTATGTGAGAAGTTGATGGGATGCCTATTCTTTTCATGCGTCAGATTAATTTAATGTGTACGTGGGTGATTCCACAACAGGTGATTCCATAAAATACATATTAAATTAATGGATATTTATGCATTTAGAATGCGCACTCGAATTAAATTAAGGTTAGGATAGAGTTCCAACCTATTTAATTATTTTGTAGCTGAAGACTGCTAGGTATTCACTTTTGTTGGGTTTTATATTTTTATTTATTGATAATTGTGAATGCTTCAGTTGATGTGTAGAGCAGGTAGCAGTGGTGCTGGGTAGCACTGGGTGATGGCATTAATCCAAATGCCGATAATAATTATTATTTTTTATAGGCACGCATCTTATTAGTGGAGGCGTGGCACCAATAATTATTTAGACACGCTTATTTACTTAGATGCTCAACAAAATATTTTATCATTTTATAGACACATAGGCGCTCAACAAAATAATTCATTATCTCATAATTGTATTTGGGTGCAACCCAATTGTTGGTCGCTTTATGATGCTCAAACACTTTATTCTATATTTGGGCAAATACAAATGCAAATGCAAAAGCATGCTATTTGTAAAGTGAGCTATTTTTTAGCTTGAAGATTAATAAATCTATAAATACATGCTTTGTGAAGCGCTCACGAGAAGGCATGGGGGGAGATTGCACCCAATTTGTCTCTTTTGTCTCATGTCGTGCAAATTTCCTTTTGCTTTGTACTTGAAATTATGAAGGTTTGTAGAGTTCTTTGTTCTTGGGGACCTTCTGGCATTCACTACGCACACGTCCAGCATTCGATCTACGCACCAGGAGCAATGCCAAAGTGTAGAAGCAGCACCAAGGAGGTAAATAATGTGTAAAGCATGAGTTGTTCATGTAGGGATAGGGCCTAAAAAATCAACGCAATTTGCATTAGTTGATTTGGGCCTTTCTATCGTTGCTCCTAACCTCAATGATCATTGAGCAATATTGTAAGGTTCCTCTAGAAGTTGCAAAAAATGTCAAAAACAAGCTTTGTTGAAGGGGAAAGTCAATACATACCTTAGGATTGAAGGATTCGGGCAACTATGAAATCTTCAAGTGAAGCTCTCTTCACAAGCTGACTTGAATGGCTATTCTAATACTAGTTGAAAGGTGGATTGGAAGTAAAAGCAAGAAGAAAGTAATAAATATGGAGGTTCAGGCAAAGAAGAGAGAGACTGATGTGTGGGAACTCCAACAATCACAATATGTGACATGCCTTCCCTTATTCTATTGTCATAGTAATAATAAGGAAAAAAGTGATAGTGCTAGTGGTCACCACCTACAATGTACATGTGTGGGGCAATAAATACAATAAATGTAGGTGAGTAGGCACTATTTGTATAGCAAAAGTGTTATTGGCCATGCTTCAAGTAACCTAACCCCTTGAAGTTCAAGCTATAAGAGTGTGTAATCTTTACCATGAGAGTCAAAATTTAGAGCCTAACACGCCCTAAGACTTAAAAAGTTATTTTTCTCTTTCTCCACATGCTTCAAACTATCAAGGTGCTTAATGTTATTATCAAGTTCTCTTTGAAATGTTTACTTGGAGATATAATGGTGTGCTTAGAAGGGTGTAAAGAACTTTGGTGCTCCTATACACCCAACTCTTCATTGCACAACTTGGAAAGCCATTGCGCTTTTCAGAGCACCAACATGGACTTGGATATAAAGCTCCATAATGTGGAAAATCTAGAAGGGGTGAGATATAAAATGGTGAGAAGGACATGCTAATGAGAAGAAATGATTCGAGAAGATGCTTGTTTGTATAAATCTTATATATTTTTTCTTTGTAGGGCTTTGATTGCTGGAGTGTTTCAAGTTGCCATTTTTAATCCCATTGAGTTCCATGTATATTCTATCCATTTAATGTTATTTTGATTGTTGGGGTGTTTTGTGTAAAAATCAATGTTTCTTAATAAAAATGAAATAGGCTCAAAGTTACTCTATTGCTTCACAACATGTCTCTCCATGTTTATTTGATAAGAGTACTATCTTGAGCTATGTGACCTACATTGGATGGCAATTTTAATTACTTTGGCTATATAGAGAGTTTTTGAATGTTGGTTCTTATAGGTGAAGAATCTTAGTTACCAACCCAACACTATACATAACTTTCTTCCAAAATTTGGTGTGGTAATTTATCAAAAGGTTACTTTAATTGGTGGATTGCTATCTCCAATCTATTAGACTCATGATGGGTTTGGTGAACATAGTAACATGTGTTATTGCTATCCTTCATAAGTGTCGCTACAACCCTTTGGATGAGTATACATGGAAAATCAGGGTAATTGCAAATATTTGGCATATTGAATTAAACTAAATGCTCCACAACTTGAAACTTTATTGTATAAATATATGATGAGTCTTGCACCACTAAATATATAATGGCATTGTTCATGATATTAGAAAGTAGCATTACATTGTTTACTAATAAATGATAGCATTGCATTGTTCATAGTGTGGAAAAACCTAAACATTGAAGTCACTTAACCAAGTTTAACAATTGAAGTTACATAACCATATAATCTAGTAGCTCCAAATGAGTGTCCAACTTGATGCATTTATAACTTGATCTTCTATTCAAGAGTTGCTAAAATCCGAAGTGGGTATTACCATTAGGGGAGTAGCCAATGCGGAATATGCCGAGAGAGAGAGAGAGAGAGAGAGAGAGAGAGAGAGAGAGAGAGAGAGAGAGAGAGAGAGAGAGAGAGAGAGAGAGAGAGAGAAGACCTATGGTAGTAGTGTGTAGCTAAACACAATAATCATATTCATCACCCACATGCTCATCAAGCTCGCAATCCTTGTCATCTCCATAATTACCCTCATAACTATGAGCATGGCAACTTTGTGTGAAGTGACAATACCAAACTTAAAGATATTGAAAAAGCACACATTACATTATTCATTCTATAGTCCATTATAAGAGAGAGAAAAGAAGAAGGAGACTCACTTTGATATCAACCTATTGCTCTACACACCACCTTTGGGGTGTTGATGAGCCTTGGCTTGTGTGGTTGATGTCATGACCTGCCCTATGTGATGCATGTTCTATGCTGCATGACTTGCCCTACACTGCAGAGGAGAGAGAGAGTGTTTGGGGGGTCCGAGTGCCACCATAGCTACCAACACCTCCTCTCTAGCCTTCCCTATCTACATTCCCGGTCCCCCCATTTCCCTATTCACACCTTTGCTATAGCACACCTCTGTACTTGGTGCTTTAACAAATGTCACCACTCCAACCAACGCTTCGACTTGTGGCATCTCTGGCAAAAGCATCTAGAGAGAGGGGAGGGAGGAGCGATGGTGTGTGTGTGGGGAGAGAGAGAGAGAGAGAGAGAGAGAGAGAGAGAGAGAGAGAGAGAGAGAGAGAGAGAACCTCCTTCAACATTTGCAAGCTCTCTCTCTCCCCACTTGTTTTACATTTGAGAGAGAGAGAGAGAGAGAGAGAGAGAGAGAGAGAGAGAGAGAGAGAGAGAGAGAGAGAGAGAGAGAGAGAGAGAGAGAGAGAGAACTCCCAACCACCCAGCCTATTCATGGCTGCTTGCTCAGAGAGAGAGATAGAGACAGAGGCAGAGAGCCCATTGTTGTTTTGGGGGGGAAGCAACACAATGAAGGTGATGTTGCCCACCATGTTAGTAGTGGTGCCTTTGGAGAAGCTCACCACCATGATTGAAATGGATGAGTAGCAGGTGGGAAGAGAGGGGAGAGTCATGGTGCAAATAGGTGGAGAGAGAGATATATGCAAGCTCCCTGGGGGGAAGGGGAGAGAGAGAGAGAGAGAGAGAGAGAGAAAGAGAGAGAGCTGCCCTCATGATTAATCAATGTCTCTTGCCCTTTTGTTATATGGGTTTGGTAGTTTTTTTTCTTGCTTTGGGATTGCTCCTATTGTATCCCATAGGCTCATGAGACTTGTCCTTACTTTGAAGATTACCAAAGCAAACTTGCAAATAATATGTGTCCTTGTTTTGGAGATTACCGAAGCAAACTTGCACATAATATATAGTAAAGATTGAGAGCAAATAATATATAGTAAAGATTGATTACTACTACTGCTACTACTAATGCTGCTGCTACCATAGCCATTGTCGTTGCCGCTGCTGCCACCACCACCACCACCACCACCACCACCACCACCACCACCACTACTACTACTACTACTAGACTTGTCCTTGCTTTGAAGTTTATCAAAGAAAACTTGCAAATAATACACTACAAGATACACGCCTCATACCGATGTTCAAAGTGAAGAAATTGTTCATCAAAAAATTTGTCCCCCGTCGTTGCTAAATGTGTCAGTATTAACGTCTCCATGGAACTGTTGCTATCACCATCGATATTTGAAAAGCGATGCAAATACTGACACAAATAGCAACGATTTGCAACGCATATTGCGACAACAATAGCGATACATGCAATTTAATTTGTGACGCTAATAGAGATGGTTATAGAAGAAGAAAAAATTGTGGTAGGGCAGTGGCAGGGCATCAAGCTGTCCTGCCACATGTAGCACTATGTTGTATTTACATTCTACAAATGGATTACATATTAAGTGTACAATGGTTGTCAAAATGAGTACAAATTGTACTAGAATTCACAAGACTAAAACATAGAATAAATATAAGATCGTTGATGAAAACTCATGAAATCATGGCAAGATACAAAGGATGATAATAACATAGTATATAGAAGATGCCTGCATAAATCACATGACCAAAAAGGAAGAGGATGTGCGCTCCATGAATCCAAGCACGAGCTATAGATCCTTGCCATCCGAAAGCTCATTCCGATGCAAAGGAGCATCGAATGGAGTCTGCAAGAAATAAACAACTACACATTAGTCCACCATACATAATGCATTTTAGTAAAAATAGTAACTATGGACAAGAAAGATGAGTGACTTACTCGGCCGTCGTGTGCATATAGTCTATCGATCAATGCAGTGAGACCGTGTCTCTCGGTATATCGAGTCTCTAAGCTAGTGGGATCACAATTTATAATGGAGTGTTGCAAAGAAAACAAAATACAACTATTAGAAACACGATTGTTGATACAAGAGATATTGCAAAAAAGAAATCGAGAAGAACAAAAGAAAAACTTACAAAGTCCTCCATATAAGTCATGTGGCCGCCACTCCCAAGATGATGGGCCACCCTTGCCTCCAGTCATGCCCTCGCTGCCTCACACTGCTATCTCCAACGTCTTGGAGAATCTATAGCCGCCTTCCTGAGTCTCCGCTAGTCATCTTCATCGAGCCACTTAGGCTTCGAGACACCACTCTTGAGTGCCTTACGTATGTTTGATCGTTTGTGTGACATGTACGCATGCATGCACTCCATCATCTAGCCTATGGAAAACCTCTCTACTGCAGTGGGTATCGGAAACTCCTCATGAAAGGATGCTACTATGTAGTCCTTGCTTCCCTCGAGTATGTTCTTCCAATGGTCCAAGATGTTATACGGAAAAACTTGTTGGCACAACTCTCTCATACAAGCCATCACCCTCCACTCCTCATCATTCATGTTATCATAGCTCAGGAGATCCCTGTACATCTAGTGCACCCATGGGGGTGGTATCTCTCGAAGTAGCACCCATAGGGGTGCCACTTGTGGATGATTGAGAAAAAAATGGAGTCACTAGAGTAGACATTCCCACACGTGTGACAAATCCTATGGGTGATATAACTCCACTAGAACGACGAGACAGAGACACTACATCGGTGCCTGCACAACAACCACTTGAGCCACCCTCTCTCGAACCTGTACGAGAGCGAGTAGCACCTGCATCTTGAGCCAAGCATGGGCTTACCGCATCCACATCTCCACAGTATCCCCCAAAACCACTCCCTTCGTTTGGCCCAAGTTTGGAGCGTCAACCTTGTCTATTGGAAACCAAAGCAATCAAAGCGTGCCAATGTAGATCTAATGGAATGGCTTGATGGTGTCTAAGATAGCTCTTTGTCTATTGTATCTTTGAATCGAGCCATCTGATCTGGAGACATACGTGTGAATATATCCTACAACTCCTCGTCGCTCATCTCTCAACTCATTGTGCTCTCCAAAATATCGTCAAAGGTCACATGCTCAAATAAAAAGGGATGTTAGCATAATCAATATAAAGATTCAAACAAAGTATGGTAATATAACTCTTAAAAAAATGATGTTACTTAAAATGCATATTCGCAGCACAACTCCGCATACACTAGAAGGTCAATAGACAGGTCACCACAAAAGGATGAGTCCACCTCGTTCTCAAAGAATTCTTGGCCTCTTATCTTTCCATCATCGTTACCCGATTTTGCCTCCTCTACACTCTCCAAGCTATCTCTGACCTCCAACCCTTGCAATATCAACCCCTCCATCTACATATTATCCTCATCTACACTAGAAACATTGCTTTCATCATACACTCTCACACTTCGGGGAGCTGAAGGCACAACATACCACCATCGAGGTTGTCAAGGGTTTGGATAGAAAATTACATCTTCAAAATCACATACGGAGAGATTCAACATTTGTGACATAAACCACGCCATAATACAATTTAAAAAAATAGTTCCTGCACATGTTCACAATGGGCTGGTAAGACAAACGTGTCACATAGATCTATCCATCTTTTTTTGGAATCTATTTTGAGAAATCCAAATGGACCTCGTCGAATGGTTGTTCCGGCTCTTTATAGTACCACTTTGAACCACTGCACATCGAATATGATCATGGAGAAGCTACGGTAATCCACCATGATAATACTTTACAAGTTTCCAAAATACCCCATCTCATCTATAAAAGTGTTTGGATTCGTAGCTCGTTGTCGACTCTCTTACTCAAACTTTTCCATGATGCCACAATCTGTTATGGAGCACATTTTTTTGATGCGTTCGACGAGAAAATGTCACATGTGCGACCATGCCACACTGTATATTTTGTATTGTATATTGAAATGGTTAGATTAGTTATCACATATAAAATCTAGATACAATAACTTATAAAACATGTGGTCACCTTTGGACTACATCCCCTCAAGAATTCCCACTTCTCAGTAGAGACCTCCAGCCCTTCACGAGAGGCTGCCATCAAATCTCCATGTAACCATCGCATAAACATAAACCACAGCATCTTCTCCATGCCCTCCGCATATCGAATCTATCGATGGCGTGTACTGCATTGAAATTTTAGTCGTGCTTCTTCCCAATCTTTCTTGGCTTGCTTGTACCTAGCGAACCATGTTTCCATGGATGCATGGTGGAACATACAAAAACGATTCACTTTCTCCTCCATTACATCATCCATCCTTTTTTCTATCCCATTTTCAACTACCACATCTTCGGTATCATCATCCTTCAGAGTGACCATAGCATACTGTTGTATGAATCTACCATTGGTAGCCACTGTGAAATATGCACTAATGCCTCAAACACCAACCAACCTTCAACCATGCTACCTTCTGGCCGAGCTCGATGTCGCACAAAGCCTTTAAGGGGTTTTATGAAGCATTCAAAGAAGAACGTCCATCGCATATGGACAAATCCCGCAATCTCCACTTCATCTACATGATGCACCAAGAGGTGGATTTGTATCGTGAGCATGCTAGTGGGAAGGTATTTCTCAAAGAGAAAGGCTGTCTCCACTGCTCCCTACCTTGCAGATTCAATAGAGGATGTATTGATCTCCTTCTGTGAGACCCATTACACTAAATTTGACAACTTGTACATCGCCCCGCGTATTTTTGGAGTAAGGCATTCTGCAATTGTGATCGATAGTATAAAGGCCACAAATAAAAAAGCATTACGAACACCAACTAGACTCCAAATAGTAAAATATGCATGTCACTTACAATCCATTCATAGTATAAACCTGACATATCTTATGCCAATCATGGGATTTTAGCCTTGATAATTGGTTGTCTTTAGAAAAAGCGGATCTGAGAGAATGCATCATACCCGTTAGTGTGGATATACTTGACAATTTACTTTACAATGTGCTCTTCTTTAGTGGACAAAATCCAAGGAGAGAGAGGTAGTTGCAAGCGACCATCAACGCTTAATTGTGGCCTCGATTGTGGCCAAAGCACCTCCATCTTGCCTACCTCCTTCAAATCCATTCATGCCCCTGCAATGTCTCTCTTTCTTGTGATGTCGTCCCATAGTAAATTACCCACATTCTGGAAAATATGCATGGGATCCAATAAGTGGTTGATCTATAAGTGGGTCCAATATGGCAACTCGTAGAAAACTGAGAATCGTCGCATTCTGTTTGGATGTGGCTCTGTGTGGACCATTTTCAACTCATACCAGATTCTGGCATTCATTCATGTTGGAGGTCATCCAAGAAAACCTTCCCTAAGTTCATAATCCTCCAACAAGAAAGAGGCGTGTCCTTGATATACCATATTCTTTATGGTTCATGACCTTCGGGAGTCTAACTGTGGCCTACACAATGGACATGCATGATAACTTGAGGTAACCAAACCTATCCCAATACCTCTATTTAGTGATCACAAACTTGAACGAGCTATGATAGATATGACCAACGAGAATGGAAGCCTACTTACCTAAGCACTCTCTGAATCCCAGAAAGTCATGCATGGTCAACATGAGAATGGCTCGTATATTGGTGGACCGTTGACCATCACGCTTGCTCATATCTTCCACGGTGACCCCCTCCTCCCACAAAATCTTAAGCTCATAATTAATGGACGGAGATAAACGTCCATATTCTTGGCTTTGTAGTGGCCAGGAACAAGCAAGCTAAGAATCATGTATCCTTTCTTCGTAGAAAGCCACGGCAAGATATTATAGTTAATAAGGACTATAGGCCACACATTGTAAGAAGTTGAGCGGAGACCAAATGGGTTCACACTACCCATAGCAAGACCAAGCTGAAGATTCCTTGGCTCTCGTGTTGCAAAGCCTGGAAAGGTATAGTCAATGTGGCTCCATGCACGTGAATCCGATGACATTCATTGGACTCCATCTGTGGATCTATTCTGTGTATGCCATGTTGTCAAGCTCACCATGCCCGACGTACGAAACATGTTACGTATACGAGGGATAAGTGGAAAGTGTCTAAGAACTTTCTAAGGGATGGTTTGCCCTTGCAAGTCTTGTTGGATACTTGTGAGCACTACACTTTGGACATGTCTCCATAGTCTCATACTCTCCTCGAAACACTACGCAATCATTGACACATGCATGGATGCTGTGGTAGTCCATGCCAAGCTTTTGCAAAACATGTCGCGCATCATCATGAGACTTAGACATGGTATTTTCAAGTGGTAATATATGATACTTTGGCAACATGAAAAGAAATCATAAAACACCTTGAAAAAGCACAATTTTTTTTTTATAATGGTGCCGAAAAGAAATCAACGAAGCGTATGTAGAAGGTATCTGAACAACTCGGTCACACTCGCATCGCTCCACCCATATTTTGCTTGCACACTTAGGAGTGCAAGCAATGTCTTCAAACGAGATACTCGGCACCCATCATATAATGGTATGGATGCTTCCTCTCTTAGCGGATTAGATGTCTTGACATCCATGGGTATGAATGCATGGATCATTGCCTCCATCTCAAGCTCCAAGATTGTAGGAAAATATGAAAGGCTACATATCTCCTCTGGTATTGATGGTATAGACTGGGTCGTGCCTTCCAAGTGGTGGATTGGCTCAGGCACTCCATTGCATGCCCATGAACTCTTCTAACTGGCCGCAATAGGTGCATTCCTCCTTGGGATGAGACATCAACTCCCTGTATAAATTTTACGGCCATGTCTAATATTTTTGTAGATGATATTCAATTAGTTTGCGAATACAAGGCATGATTGATACACATTTTTCTTACTGTTTGCTCAAAGTCTGAGATCGCTTAATCAATGATCTCCAATTGAAACTTGCCGAAGCGTCATATATGTTCCATGGACAAGTGACGCTTTCGTCTGATTGCCAACTTGCATTGAGAGCAAGGATACGAAACACGCTGATTAAGATATGCCTCGCGATCTTGAACATCACGACCATCATCGTTTTCCATTTTGTCTATGTTATGACAAACAATTGGTTTTTGTTCTCATTCTCTTTTTCTTTCTTAATTTTTTTAAGAACTCTTCATTTTATGTTCTCTCCACCTCCTCTTTCTTTCTCTCTCTCTTTCTCTTTCTTTGTTGCCCCTCTCTTTGTTTCTCTCCACCCCCTCGTGTTTTCTTACTCATTCTCCTCTCTCCGTCCCTCTCCTCTCTCTCTCTCTCTCTCTCTCTCTCTCTCTCTCTGTTATCTTTCATGTTTATTCTCTCTCTCATTCTCTCTTCCTTTTCCTTTCTTCTTCTCCCTCTCTCATTTCCTCTCTTTCTCTCTCAATGTACCTCATTCTCAACAAAAACAAACAAAAGAAAAGAAGAAAGAACAAGAACAAACCAAGAGGGAGCAATATACTCACCGCAAATGCTCGAGGATGGATTCTTCGTCTCCTCTTCATGAAGGCCCCTTTTCTTTCTTCGTGCACTTCCTCCTCTTCTTCGCGAACAGCAACAGCGGCGCCAAGAAGCTCTCCTTCTCTCTCAGTCTCTCCTCCTCTCCCTCTCCCTCCCAAAGGCACGATCTCTTTTGCTCTCTCTTTCACTCTTTGTGAGAAAATGCCGCGCTTGGGTTTCGCCCAGTTTTTTTTTCTCCGAGTACCGTAGCGATGCCGCTAATATGCATCGCAACTGCCTGTCGCTATGCCCCTATATCCTTGTAATGATATGTGTCCTTGTTTTTGAGATTACTGAAGCAAACTTACAAATAATACATATAGTAAAGATTGAGAACTTCTTCTTCTTCTTCTTTTTCTTCTTCTTCTTCTTCTTCTTCTTCTTCTCTCTCTCTCTCTCTCTCTCTCTCTCTCTCTCTCTCTCTCTCTCTCTCTCTAAATTAATAACTAATAACATATATTCATAATTATACATGTATAAAAAGTTAATTGAAATACAAATGCATATCTATTATTAATCATTAATTGATGTATTAATAATTAATATTAAATAATTTATATTATTATATCATTATACATATTAATTCTTATATGTATAATCAGATATACTAAATTATTAATAATTATAATTTTTATATTATAATTATCATTAATCTAAATAATACTTAAATAATAACTAAATATAATAGTAATTATTTAACATATTAAATATTAATTAATATTATAAATTATAATAATATATCAATATATAATATTATATATATACTTATCTATTAATTATTATATGTATTATTATAATATTATTTATAGATATAATAATAATAAATTTTAATATATACGTACATACATACGTGTGTGCATGTGTATGTAAATGAATGACACACATACACACACATTTTTCCTTTTGCTATTTTCTTGTTTTTTCTATGCTCTGTGTGTGTGTGTGTGTGTGTGTGTGTGTGTGTGTGTGCACGCATATGCATAAATGTGTATATGTGTGTATACATGCATATGTACATACTCGTGTGTCTCATAAAAATGTGTCTCCTCTCTCCCTCTTATCATTTTTATTTTCTCTCCTTTCTTTTTCCTCTTGTCTCTCATCTTTCTCCATCTCAAATGTGTACATGTATATGCATGTTTATATATGTGTATTTGCATGTGTATATGTATTGCATGTACATAGTTTGTAAGTATGCACACACACACACACACACACTCTCTCTCTCTCTCTCTCTCTCTCTCTCTCTCTCTCTCTCTCTCTCTCTCTCTCTCTCTCTCTCTCTCTCTCTCTCTCTCTCTCTCTCTCTCTCTCTCTCTCTCTCATGTTTACATGTGTATGAGCATGTATGCATATATGTGTATACATACATGCATGTGTATGCATGTATTGTTTATGTGTTTTTATAGTCTATGTGCATTTGTGCGTAGTTTTAGAGTTGTATAAATTGCACGAATATGTTCAACCATTAAATTTTGGTATCATTTAATGTCTAATTGTGTGTGTGTGTGTGCGCGCGCGCGTAAAAAAATGAGAGAGAGAGAGAGAGAGAGAGAGAGAGAGAGAGAGAGAGAGAGAGAGAGAGAGAGAGAGTATGTGTGCTTTTAATTAAAAGAGAGAGATAGAGAGAGTGCACATTTTCAAGAAAATTTGTGTGTATGTTGGGAAGACATTGTGTCTCTAATAGTTGTGGAAGTGAATAAGAGTAGTAATGGATGGATAGATGTATATGATGCTAGAGAGATTCTTAAGCAAGGATTAATGGTAGTAAGAGATTAGGTAGATTCTTGTATGAGAGCAGAGATGATGATAGAGATTACACAGAGTAGAGACCAACGAGAGATGAAACAACACACATGCAAGAGATCAAAGGCTCAAAGTATTCCAAAACTAATCCTTGATTAAGAAAACCTATTTACAATGAGTCTCCCCTTCTCCATGTCCTGTCTCATCTTGTTATATCCAAAAACTCGCGCCAAACACTAGCTTCTACTCTGCTACTCAAATGGCAAATTTGATGGTTCCCTTGGCTCTGAAAGAGAGGTAAAACACTAGGACACCTAATCAAAATTCTGTTAGATCTCTCCTTCTCCCTCCTCCCCACATCTGGAGTGTTGTTTGTTGCCTGAAAATAGTAGTCACACACATCGCGAATTCGAAAGTCTTTCTTTTTGCATGAGATTTCCAAAACTAGCTAAAAAGTAACTTGCTTTTGCATGACATCCTATTCTAGAAGTTTTCTATCACTTTTTAGGATGCCTACCAAAAAAATATTCAAAATATAAAAAAATATACTAAAATTGTCCAAAAATCCTATAATTTCGAACCACCCATACTATGGACACTAACACTAATGACTAATATGACATTGACTCTCTAGATTAATAAGAAAGCCAAATGAATGATGATGCACTCAAGGGTTTTTCATACTACGTCTACATTGTCGTGCCACTACATGTACACTGTGTAAAAAATTCTAGAGTGTGGCTTCCTTTTAGATTTAGAGAGCCAATGTCATTTTAGACATTATTGTTAGTGTCCATGGTTCAAAAATATTAGATTTTAGTCATTTTTATATTCTAGATATTATCTGTTGTAAAAAAATCCATAAAACTATAAACAAGCTCTAGATTAGGATGACATGTAAAAGAAAGCATGTAGCTTTCAGCTAATTTCAGAGGATTTTATGTAAAAAGAGAGATTGGTGAAATCGTGTGATGCGCAATCGTTGTTTTCAGGCAGTGAACAACACTCTGAAAGTGGGAGATGAAGGAGTGATCTGGCACAATTCTGGCCAGGTGTCCTCGTATTTAACCCCCCTTTCGGAGCCATTGGAAGCATCAGACTGGCGATTTGAGCAGCATAGAGGAAGGTATTATTTTGTTTACATTTTTGTCTATTAGAGTTATATTTTCTCTTAATGCTAAAAGAAACTGACAGGCTTCATCTCTATTAGTATTCTTCTATATTTTCTAATTCTTTTTTGGAGTATTCTTCTACATCTTTAATCTCTTCAAACCCCTTCTCTTCCATCTACTCCTCTCCTTGAATCTACCTACACCCTGATGTCTCTTATCTTCAAGAACTCGGCTTGAAACCTTCAACCCTTCTCTTATCGCTACCATCTTCCAAGTCAAAGCTCTTGAACCCCCATACATTCTTCTCTTGCCAAACCCCTGTGGTGACCTTCAACCCTACGCATTGCAACAACATAAGTGGCATCATAGCATGTGTGCAAGTGTATTCAATAAGAGAGAGAGAGAGAGAGAGAGAGAGAGAGAGAGAGAGAGAGAGCTTATAACCCCACTCACCTTTAAGATAAATGCCTCTCTATTTCTTGAATACCTGACTTCTCCTCCTTGTGCTACATGGCCTTGGGAGGCTTTTGGATTGATTCGAGATCCCCACGGCAAAGCTCTAAATAATATATAGAATAGATTTCATTAGGAGAGTTTTGAACTCCCACCTTGGCTATGGAAGCCTATTGGTCTAAGCACTACCCAAAACAAGCATTGTTGAAGGTAGATGGGCATTCCAGTATGAAAACATGTCACACACAATTTGTGATAAGCTCAATGTGGGTGGGCAACAAATTGGCAATGTGTAACTTGCCTTAGTTATAAATTGCTAAAACATGAAGGAAAACCATGTTAACTTTCTAAATTTCTCCTTACTATGTAGTGAGAAGGATCTATGTAAGGTTCAATGAAATTTTTTTCTTGAACCCTAAGGTGTAGTATGCTAATGACAACCACACAACACGAAATGTTGGTGGCTAATACTCAAAAGAACCACAATGAAACATTTCTTTTACATGGCGGGTGCACCCCCATTTATGCACAACACTAACCCCACATTGGCTTTCTTGGCTACATTTACTACATTCCTTGCCCATTTGTTTGGTTTTGTGTGTTAAATGTCAATCTTATCTTACTATTATATTATTTTAGCTATAGGTTCGGAAAGCCTCGAACCTCCAGAGGACTTCCCGAACCTACCCCCTTTTCCAAACCTCTTTTCATTAATCAAAACTCCCTCCCCTTCTCTTTTTCTCACGTGTAATATCTCATTTTCTCTTCCTCTTCCTTTTTCATTAAAGCCTCATTTCCTTACCTCCCTTTTTAAAATTAAAACCCCTTTCTTTTTTTAATTAAATCATTCCCCCTCCCCCCTCTCTCTCATGTGTAGGGCCTAGGTTTCCTCTCTCTCTCTTTCTCTCTCATAGTTAGATTAAACTTTTTAATTAAACATTTTAAAAGTTTTTTTAAATTTAAAAATTTTTGAACATAGTTTTTCACACACTTTGAAAAGGAGATAGAATAAAAGAGAGAGAGAATAAGAAAAAGAAGAAGGATAAAAAGAAGATGGAGAGAGAAGGGGAAGAAAGAGGAAAGAGAATAGTCTTTTTTTAATTAAAAATTTTTCTTCCCCCCTCTCTCTCATGCATAGGGCCTAGGTTCTCTCTCTCTCTCTCTCTCTCTCTCTCTCTCTCTCTCTCTCATTAAACTATTTAATGTAAACTTTTTGTTTAGTTAAAATAAGGAGGGAGACACACACACACACACACACACAAAGAGCAAAAAAGAAAGAAGAGGAGAGGGAGGGAACAGAGAGAAAGATAATTATAGAGAGAAAATATAAAATTTAAGAGAGAGAGAGAGAGAAGAAAAGAAAAAAGGAAAAAAGAGGAGAGGGGGGACAGAGACACAGAAGAAAATGAAAGAGAGAAAATAAGAAGAAGAAGAGAGAGAATTTGAACAAAAAGAGAATTATAGAGAGAGGAAAGATAAAATTTAAAAGAAATAGAAAAGAAAAAAATTTAAAGAGAGAAGAAAAAAGAGGAGAGAGAAGGAAAGGAGAGTAGAGAGAGAGAAGAATAAGAAGAGGAGAGAGGAAAAGAGAAAGAGAGATGGAAAAAAGGAAAAAAGAGAATTTTTTTTAATTTTAAATATTTTTTGAGAGAGAGAGAGGAAGGGAGAGAGAAGGAGAGAGGGGGAAAGAGAGAGAGAGAGAATATAAAATTTAAAAGAGAAGAAGAGAAGAAAAATATAAAATTTAAAAGAGAGAGAATGAGAGAAGAAAAAAAGGAAAATTAGGAGAAAGGGAAGAAGAAGAAAAGGGGACGGAGAGAGAGAGAGAGAGAGAGAGAGAGAGAGAGAGAGGAGAAGAGAGAGAATATAAACATAAAGAGAGAATTATATATAAGGAAAAGATAAAATTTACATACTTTAAGAGAGACTAAGGGGGGGAAGAAAGTGAAAGAAGAAGAAGAAGGGAGAGAGAACATGTAGAGAGAATTATAGAGAGAGAAAATATAAAATTTAAAAAGAGAGAGAATAAAAAATAGAGGAGAAAGAGAGAAGGAAAAGAGAGGAGAGAGAGAGAGAGAGAAGAAGAAAAAAAAGGAAAAAAGAGGAGAGGGAGAGAGAAGGAAAAGAGAGGAGAGAGGGGGGAGGGGGGAGAATAAAAGGACAGAGAGAGAGAGAGAGAATAAAAGTGGGGAGAGAAAAAAGGAGAGAGAGAGAGAACCAGGAGAGGAAAAAAATAAACTAAAATAGAAGGCAAAGAGAGAGAGAGAGAGAGAGAGAGAGAGCGAGAGAGAGCGAAAATTAGACATAGGGAATTTTGGGGGGGGAAGAGAGAGAGAAAGAGAGAAAAAATAGGAGAGAGAAAAATGAGAAATGGATTGTTGAGCGAAGTTGCCGTGCGATAGCACGGCAACTTCGCTTGCCGCTTTGAGGCAGTGAAGCGACCTAGCTTCTGTGCGCGCGAAGCGCACGCAGAATGCTAGTAGTGTACATATAATGGAATGGCATGGGCAACACCTTTTTTTAAGTTGAGTGAATGGACCTCTCATACTAAGTTTTGTTCTAAGGTTGTCTTGTGAAAAATGTTGGGGTGTTCACAAGTGCTAAATGGTGTTGAACCTTTTCGAATGTGGTTGTAGTGTATTGAATCCAAGCTTCTACTAGGAAATGATAATGGTGACGTCCCCAATAACGAAATGATTGTCCACTAGAAACACATTTACTATCCTTGAGAATTGTTAATGCCACTACAATCCTTTCTCAAGGGAGCCGATATGTGTTAAAAGGGTGAGTATTTTCCATGTGTAATTTGGAAAGTGCTCATATCAAAATTTTCTATACTTGTTTCTATTATCCTCACCCATCTAGTGTATTGCAGAAAAGCAGAGTTCTAGGATAGGGGATCCTATGAATTATCTAATCTTAAATAATCATTTGGACTCAACTCAAGAGGGACACTTATAGTATACTTTAACCAAAAATACTAGTAAGGCCCTTGATACCAAGTAAGCAAGAATCAACTTGTCCATCCCTAATAGACCCCCTAGGCTAGATTTATGAAATAGAGGATTGATGTATGTTATATTGCTCATGTCAAGTCTATTCCAAGCAATCAATAATAGATCCCCTATTCTAGATCTATGAAATAGAGGATGCGTGTAAGTCATACTACTCATGCTAAGTCTATTCCAAGCAATCAATATAGTATATATGGTCTCTGTTGGAATTAACCCAAGCATAGATATGGGGTAGGGAATCCTACAAATTATCCCATCCACTACAATAGATGAAGGATATACCATCAAAAAATTTGACACGTTTACAAGCAAAAAATGGTTTGAAATGTTAGGTGCCACCATCAATATGCTCATTGGAAAAGGCTTCAATATGGGAATGTCAAAATAAGCAATTCCTATATGGCATACAAACAAGTATTCCAATGCAACTTTCACGTATATTTCAACTAATTAGTGCTTCCTCTCTACACCCAACTCTTTGGGCCGGTTGGATTTGAGGGCCTAGTTGGCTCTATTGAAGAGTACTTGTCAGGGAACTAAGTGGTCTTGGGATATCTCTCATTGTTGCTTTAATTTGATTTGTTGATACAACCATTGATACTATATTGACTTCTTGTGATACCATGACTTGGGCCCTTCTAACTCCTTCTCAAGGCCCCTATGTCACTTTTCTAGAGGATGTGGAGTATAGGCCAATGTTGCTTGGCATGTCTCTTTGAAGGCCTAGCATGTCAAGCAACCATGTAGTAGGAGTTGATAGAGGTACATCAATAGCTTGATTGTATTGAAAGTATAAGAATGTACCTCTTGGAAATAAGTTTACTGCTAGTAGGGCAATCTTTGGGAGTGCTAGCAGTATCTTCTTGTCTATCAGCAAGCTTAATTGGACTCTATTGACTAGCTGCATGACTACTAGAAGCAACAATGTTGCGGGCTTAGGTGGCAAGTCATGAGGATGAGGATGGTTCCATTCTCATCTAGCTAGAATAGCTACAAGATTTTCAAACTTGCCTGTTACAAGAGCTTCACACCACAACAAGTGGGAGAAAGCTACCCCAATAGCTCCATGCCACTCTTCAAGATTTGTGCGCCCAACTACTTGCCCTCTTGGTGGATGACAAGGATCCCAAATTTGATGTCTGGTCCTAGTGCCACATCAACAATCTCCTGATAGGTCCAATAGTTCCTTTGGCTTTAGTGATGGCTAATGGTGGTTTAACTCTTGCTTTATGAATTAGTGGGCTTAGTAGTAGCTATGGATCTGGTTGATTTTGTTTTAGAGCTAAAGGATGGACCTTTTTATTAGAGAGTCTAGCATCTCATATGGGTTGTCTTTGCATTTAGCCTCGTCCCTCCACCCTTATGTTGCTCCACCCAAGATCTCTTCTTAGAGGATAAGTCCAAGAAAAAGGAGTTATTGAAGGAGGAACTAGTGTTAAGCAATGATGATACCCCTTTGGTTCCACTTATTCTGGTTGAGGTATTTGAGGTCACCTCTAGTTGTAGTTTTCAAAAATCGGCTCTTGAATTGCTACGTGACCATTGCCAAGTGTTGGATGAGTAGAATGCATAGCTCAAGGAGTGAGTCAACTTGCTTCAATAGGATGCTCTATGATACCATGGTGACTTCAAGGTTGAGACTGTTTTTGTTAAAGCACATCTCGAAGTCGATGTAGGACTGGCTACCTTCATGTATGCAGATCACTTCCTTGGCTCTTCTCGCCCCTTGCTTCTACTCACTTGGCACCTGCTCTTGAGGGTTCTCCATGGGGAAAAGGTTAGAGGTCTAGCAAAATGACTTTAGTCCTTTTATTCATGTTGACATTTGGGATCGAGGAAGGTTCCTTTCCCAGTCTAACATTAAGGAGTAGTTGAGGCAATCTTAGCAGGAGGGCCCTTTGGTTAAGGCCCAAGTAGAGTTTGGATACCACCTTCTCAATATCATTTCCATGGAGTTGTGATAGGATCAACTTCTATAGTAGATTGATGGTCATGACCAATTGATGGACACTGCAAAGAATGATCGTAATCGACTGTAGGGGGTTATTCATGAGGCAAGTAGGTTTATTGAGCTCCTAGTTGATCCTTCTAAGTTAGTTTTTCACAATGTTTCTTAACTTGTGCCCAAGTTTGGATGGATGTGTTCGTGCAACATCATGAGTTTGTCCAACTACTCTTGCTCTAGGTCCTACTCCATTGAATCCTCAAGCCCCTGGGCTTGGCTCTATTCTTATTTGTGCTTTTGTGGCTCCTATTATTGCGATGGTCACTTTGGATGGACCCACTTTGGTTGATTCTATTAACTAGGAAGAAAACTAACTCTAGTGGGTTCAAGTCCATTGTATGTGTCATGTATTGGGTGATAGATGTTAGATGGCCCAAGTGTAGTTAGATTGGTTTGAAAAATCATAAGTCATGTCTCTTGATACGTGTTGATTGGCGGATCAAATGATGTATCTTCTTATCATGATAATAATGAAGCAATATGCTATTTGTACCGCAATTGTCTTCTTATGTTAAATGTTCTTGTAGTTATGTTATGCTTCAACATATTTTGCATTGGATGTAGATAGGGTACTCTAGTTTTATGTTTGCACCCAATTACTCTTACATTATGTTGCATGGGTTCTTGGTATGCAATGTGCACAAAGACACAACCTCCAACTTACTTCCCTTTTAGCAATCGGCCTTGTCATACCTCACCTACATCCTCTTACAGGTGGGTGCAACTCATTCATTCTCTCTCTTCCTCTCTCGTTAAGTTTCTTACAGGTGAGCCAATTATGAGGATTGGGTTGGACTACTTGGTGCAATGTACTAGGAGCTATGAGCTCACTATTGGATTGGTATTATGTGTGCATTGACCTTGTGTTGGTGGACCAAGACCGCGAGACCAAGCCCACCACCCATGCAAGTGGTTCATGGAGTGTCCACCCAGGTCCTCAACTTCCTTACCCTCATCACCATTGTTGATATCTCCCTCTTGCTCTCACACACACACACACACACACACACACACACACACACACACACACACACACACACACACACACACACACACACACACACACACACACACACACACACACACACACACAAAGGGGGTGGGGGGAGGGGAGAGTCCAAAATGCACATAGAGAGTCCTTAGGCTTAGTGACACTTTGAACACCTACATGATGTGGATAACATTAGGAAGGAGCAATGTCTTAAGCTTCGAGTCTTCACCAATTGTGAGCCAAACCAAATAAACTTGTAGAGATTTGCAAGCCTTCCACCTTTGATGGATTAGAAAGGGCAATAAGAGAAGAAAGGCTATCACATTCACAGTAGCCTATCATTCTTCTCCTAACGATGCTCCTTCTGCTATACCTTCCACATCGAAACGATCATAGGTGCATGTATAAATGATTGTTGATTGCTTCAGAAAGTTGCCACGTTCTCAAAGAGAAAGAGAAAGAGCCCGCAAACATGAGATAACCATGTTGAGAGAGAGAGAGAGAGAGAGAGAGAGAGAGAGAGAGAGAGAGAGAGAGACACAAGTTATGTGTCAAAGCTCTCTCTCTCTCTCTCTCTCTCTCTCTCTCTCTCTCTCTCTCTCTCTCTCTCTCTCTCTCTCCCGCAAACATGAGATAACCATGTTGAGAGAGAGAGAGAGAGAGAGAGAGAGAGAGAGAGAGAGAGAGAGAGAGAGAGAGAGAGAGAGAGAATTGCACCCACTTGTAGGAGAGATGTGTTGACTATCAAGTTGCTATCTTGGGACAAAGAGAGAGACTATGTGTGTTTGAATGCACCATACTACTCTTTCTCGAGCATGCAAGTGGGACTTTCAAAGCTTAAAAAAATAAACTCTAAAATAATTTTAATTTTTCTTCTCAAGTTTCTCTAAAAGCTTGCTAGATAGGATTTTGTTAGGTTTGGTATAGATTTGATAGATTGTAAAATAATAATACAAAACAAAGGGTGCCAAAATTCAAAGAAAGACATAAGTGAATCAGTTAACCTACTTATACTCACGAAGTCCAATGGTCTAAGAAAAGTTCCATGCATGTGAAGGAAAATTGATCAAGTGTTTTTAGATCCACCAATATGGGTCAAGCAGTACTAGGCTAATGTATTCCTTAGAGTATCTTCCCACGACGAGTTTTAAAATATGCTCAAGAATTGAGTACCCAAACCATGCTTAAATTAATCACGTTTCCTTCGCACTAATGATAGTTTACAATCCAAAATAGGAGAAATGAAGCAATTTAGATAGAAATGAATTGTGTATGTTTGGAACTTTTGGTTCTTGGCAAAGATTTTGAACGCATACTCTTACTCGAGAAACTAGTGGAATTATTTCAAATGCTGGTTGAAAGATTGAAATAAAGGGAAAGTTTGACGTATCTACAAAAACTTGATGCCAGCAATGTCGCCTAGGTATAAATATCGGCGCCGTGGTCCAGAATGTCTCTCCCCTTAACCCTGCGAAGTTGCGCGCCAAGCTTCGCAGCACATGACGCAAAAGGGCAACCTCTTCAAAGGCCAGCAAAAGAAGGGCGTTCCTGCCAACCGCCATGGCAAGCAAATTCACGTCCGGAAGGGTCTGTTCTGCATCTTCCCTTGTCTTTCTTTCTTTCTTTCTTCTTTTATTTTTATTTTCCTTCTTGTATTGCTTGGCTGAGCAGCCCTTGTCTGACATTCAGGGAAAGTGTTCAAGAAACCCTCCGTCAAGACCGAGGAAATGGAGATAAACAAGGTCAGTCTGCATTTGAATCGCCTTTCTATGAATCTTCACATGCATTTTTCTACTTTAATGGTTGTCTAGATGTTGTCTTCCATTCCTATCTGTTCGATTTGGTGCTTTCAAGGAACCAACGTACTGAAATTCGAGCTGAAGTGATAAAGTATATGCTTTTGCTAGTGTAAGCTCCTGTTTATGCCACCGTCGGTGCACGATACCTATATTGGTAATTTTGAAGCTCTGAATGTCTGAAAAGTTTCGGTCATGTGTAAGCATAAGGAAACTTTCTGCCTCTATTGAACATAGAATATATTTTCACTACTCATCATTATGTCTGATCATGATCATTGTTGCAACTTTTGTTGGCCGTTTATCCATATGGACTTGCCTGTAAGTACTCAGGGATTTTGCTGGAGACTTGTATTGCTGTCTATAAAATATTTAATCAGTTCTGCCGACTTGCGGCAACCATGACAAAGCTAGCTGGAGACATTAGATACCTTATTACGAGGAGAGCTTGCAATGCTGGATTCATTTTGGTTTTGGAAACATAGTAAACCAGATTATTATGATGCCTAAGGTCCCATAATTTATGGAGACATGAAGGTTGATGGTGAAACATAAAATGTGCTATGTCATTGGATGCTCCTTGAACGACAGAAACTTGAAACATGCCATTTATCCTTATTTTATGGAGAGGTTTATTCAATCAATTGACCCTTCTATTGAGGGCTATGCATAAAGTGGTTGGTGAGCGAATGTTGCTCCTTTGAAGTATTGATGGGTGAATTCCAACAGTCAAAGATGATTTGAAGACATTGTGTTTTTTTTTGGTTTGTTTTTTTGGGGAGAAAAGACATGCTATTAATAGTACCTTGAAGGAACACCTCCTAAGGTAAAGTGGAAAATACAAGAAAATCTATAATGAGTAGCTAAGTACATCACAAGTACAATGATCGTGTGAACAATCAATTTGGTGTGTTGTAATGCTAGACTGTCTAAGGTATAGCGTGGAAAAAAGTGCATGAGTCCTAGGTCTACAAGAAAGCTTATCTCCTCTTGCTCCGCCTCCTCTCAAAACTACCCTTATGGAGAGTATGGATGATCTTTGTCCAAATCCTTGAAAGAGTCTTTGTAGTGGATACATCTAGAATGTATATAATACGACTACACCTTGTGGTTCAAATGTACTAGGCAATGATGTTGGCAATCACCTTCTATTTGTGGGAGTGGCATTGAGTCCATTATGCCTACAAGTATTTTAGGATGGGGATCTTGCTCAAATGCTCTCAAGTGTGACGAGAAAAGAATGGGCTCCCTTGAACTTTATGCCTTCTATTTGTGGAAGTGGCTTCGAGTTCATTATGCCTACAAGTATTTTGGATGGGGATCTTGCTCAAATGCTCTCAAGTGTGATGAGAAAAGAAAGGGTTCCCTTGAACATCCCCAGAGACACATGTTAGGCCATTGTTTGTGCTCCAAGCTACAATACCCCACCATGGTCTTTGCTGTGCCATGGAATATCATCTTGAGGGCTCTCCTCCATACCTCTCGAGCTGTAGTACAATCCCATAGGCAATATCTCTATGTCTTATTTGGCTAACCACATCTTGTGTATGCCACTAGGTCTCTGCTGTATCCAAGCCAAGTGTGAACCGTTAAGTTCATACGAGCTAATAACCATATGAAGAGGGATATCCTTCTAGGCTTGAAGTTGTTGTGTAGACCCAAGGTTCAGATAAAAACTGATCTAAGATGTTTTCTCCTTGCTAGTAGGAGGTGGTTGGTGGCTATGCTTTGACCTTCTTCATCTAAATCCTTCTCCCTAGCCTAGTAGTGTAGCCAAAGAAGGCCACGTGTCTTCACATGCACTCTGTTGGATTCCATTGTAATATCAATAGAGGTGTCTTTTGATAGGCCCATTATCATTTTCCATATAATAGACAAGTGATTGGGTTTGGGTGGATGTGCTACTTTCTCTTACAACGTGCACTGTAGCACCTTGATCCTTTATCTAAGCATCCAGTGAATAATGCTTGGTTAATGTTCTCTTGTTGGAGACTACCATCCTCCTCAATCATAAAAAACAAATGTCCTATCTTTGGTAGTCGCAATGATTGCTGTCATTAAATTGATTGCTTATTACACATTCTCTATTTAGTAAATTTATGTCAATAAATTAATGACTCACTTTTCTTTAAGTGTTGATGATGATCTAGCATGGCCATGAGATCATTTAGAGACCAGTATTCCTAGTGTATCACTTAATGGGGTGATCAGAGCACTGTGATGGGGATATCTCGAACAAGTAGTACAAGTTATGAAGGGGGAAGGAAGTGTTTGCCAAGTGTAAGAGTGTACACAAGAACCAAGGAGTTACACATAAATGAAAATGGATTGAGTTCTAAGAAGAGAAAGTGCATTAGCATTGTGTATATGCATTTATGTGTGCATCCAGGGACGCTTGGGAACGTTTACTTGTGTGTAATGAGCATTGCATTCATTTGGGGTCATGCTCTCCCTTATAAGTCAAGGTTTAAGGTCTTTTCTCTCTTAATGAATTAAGGAGAGAAGTAATTCTTTCACTAAGAAAGACAAGAAAGGTAATTCTTTCACTAAGAAAGATGAGAGACGAGATCCTTTGGAAGTGAGGAGAGATGTGATTTTCTCTTTTTAAGGTTTAAGATGACACAAGCTTTTATGTGGAAGTCAATCTTAAGCTTGAGGCCCAAGGTAATCTAATGAACTCCCCTTATCTATGGCTCAAGGTGGTTGCATGGATCATAAGATAAGAAGAGTTTAAAAAGTTGCTTTTTTAAAAATAGATATGGTGAATCCAATTTTTAAAATATCTTGTGATAGAAAGCCGATCTCTAAAAATGGCCCATGCGGGTTATCAGAAACGGTGAGATCTACAACTTTTGTGTTGGACATTTTTCCATTTGAGCAATGCATAGAGAGAGATTCCAAAATTGGTGTTGGAGAGTAGGTCCTGGAAAAGCCACATCTTGCATGAAGATCAACCTTTTCAATCTTGGCACTCAAGTCTCTCTCCAAGAAGAGAAGCTCTTGGAGTCTATAAAAGGGAGGCTCTCCTTGGGTGTGGAGGAGGTAAAGGAAGCATCACTTTGTATGTATGCAAGAGGAGGAGAGAAGGCGGTTCGAGTCTAACAAAGTGCTGCGGAAGCTTTGCTGAAATCAAGCACCAAGAAGAGAGCCTTACACATATTCTGTAGGAGAGAAGAAGAGAAATCAAAATCAAAGGAGCTAACTTTCAAGTTATGCAAGTGCTTGCCGGTTGTATACCGTACAAGGATCTATGTAAGTTCAAGCTTGCCAACCCTCGAGTTATGCAAGTGCTGCGGAAGCTTTGTTGAAATCAAGCTTCAAGAGGAGATTCTTACACATATTTCGTAGGAGAGAAGGAGAGACTCAAGAAGGGTCAAAAGGTGCAAACTTCCTAGTTATGCAAGTGTTAGCCGGTTGTATACCGTGCAAGGAACTGTGATCTTGTTTCTAAGATCTACAAGTTAAGAACTGGCTTATGTGTAACAGAGGAGCTTGCTCCTTGTCAATAATATAACTCCACAAGGGGGGGACTGGCCCATCTTCTAGTCCCTAGTGTGTTGTCAATCTCTCTATCTCTCTCTCTCTCTCTACATCTTTCTCTCTCTCATCTGTTCTCTCTGTGCTAGCATAATATTTACCATATATCTTTTAAGCATAAAGGTCGAGCGTGTATCTCAGATCTTATAATAGTGGTATCAGAGCAAGTCTCTTTGCGTTTCTCAAAGTAAAGGCGATCCTTGCAAGAAGAAGGTAAAGATGGCAATTGATGAAGTGCTTACAAGTGAGCAATTACAAGCTCAATTGATAGAGTATCGTAGCTTGTTGGAGATTCTCGAAGTATGTCAATTGATTGACAGCTTAAGGGCAAGGGAAGAAGCTACTTATGAAGGACCAGATCCTCCAAAACATGGTGATACTGGAGGAAACACCATTGTACCAATTGATGGTGAAGATGCAAAGCATTCAATTGATGAGAAGCTTCCTAGAAGGAAGGACTTTCAGGTCAAGAACAGTAAAAAGATCTCTCCTCGAGTGAGGTGGATAAGGAGGAAGTCATCTTCCTCAGCAACCAGGTACTACCCTGATTACTCAAGTTCCTCCTTCTCCTTATTGTCTTCGAGTTTCTACTCTCTTGGTTCAAAGTCTCGTGCAATCCGCAAACGGACAAAGAGGGACCATAAGAGGAGCAAGCTTAAGAAAACTAAGACTTTCAAGTTTGGGGATAAGCATATAAAGTTTGACTCTTACTTCGGTAAGAGAGATCTTGCTAAGGCATTAGCCTTTGTCAGGTAATTTGAAGTTACTTTTTCTGATGGTAATTTCTCAGAAAAGTCCAAGCTTAAGTATGTAGGCATGCACTTGAAAGACATCGCTAGCAATTGGTAGTTGACTCTCATTTTGGAGGGAAAGAAATCTACGGCTTGGGAAAAGTTCAAGAAGAAGTTTTATGCTCAGTTCTTACCTCGTGATTTTGAGAATGATGTCAAGGACTGGGATTAGCTAGGCCAGGAAGAGCATGAGAAGGTCACTAGTTATGTGGATAAGTTTTGGTCTACTCTTCTCAAGGTTACTCCTTTCATGGAAATCAACGATGAAGAGAAGAAAAGGAAGTTTGAAGTTAGCCTACTCTCTCATTCACGTAGAACCATGAAGGTGTATCCACATGAAACCTTATCTCGCATGATGGAGTCTACCATCATAGCTGAAAGTTTGCATACACCTCGTATATCTCAAAGGTTGAAGATGAGTTCTTATAGAGCTAGATAAGAGCAGCTCTATGATAAACCAAGAGACAGGACTAATTGAAGAAGACCTACCTCTATCCATGACCAATATTCAAAGCCAGAGGGTAACAAGAAGAAGCGCAAGTATCTCTCACCCTCTGAGATACAAAAGTACAAAGAGGAAGGAAGGTGCTTTCTTTGTGGTGAGTTAGGGCATATGAAGCCTGATTGTCCTCACAAAAGGAAGAAGCAAATGCGATTAAAGATCCTCCTTTGCCATCCTCAAGTTCTATTCCGGATGTGCAAGCTAACACTCATTCAAATGAGAAGAAAAGACTAACTCTTAAAGGGTTGGGGGACACTTAACAATCAACGAGTTTTGATACTCTTTGATCCAGGGTCCACGGATAATTTTGTGTCAGCAGATACTGTTGAAAGGCTACAAATTCCATCGGATCGATTGGGAACACCAATTGGATTAGGTTCAACATCTGAAGGACTTACAACCAATTCTACTCCTATCCAGGGGAAGTTGAATCTTAGAATTGGGGATAACCTTGATCAAGAATCTTTTCTACTTGCACCCATTGGTAGCTGTGATGTTATCTTGGGCATGCCTTGGCATTACAAGATTAGACCTCTTCCTGATTTTGTTAAGAAGACCCTTGCATTTAAATTCAAGGGTCGGAACATAGTATGCGTTGTTGATGCTGGAGATCGGTCTGTACCAATGGTTAGTCATGTTAGCATTTCTAAAGAAATGAAGAAAGCTATTTTTGCGTATATGATTTTGTGAGAGAGTCAAAAGAAGGTAATGATTCAAGGGCACTTGATGCCTCTAATGAACACACAATACCAATTAATGCTTCTAAGTCTCAGACTTTAAAAGAACCCCTCTCTTCAATTGATCAAGCTAGACATGATTTTGTTAAAAAATATGAAGATTGTTTTGGTGATTCACTTCCAGAAGAGTTACCTCCTAAGCGTCCCAAAGATCATACAATTGATCTTATCCCAGGCAGTTCACCACCTAACCAACCGCCTTATTGAGTAAGTGCAAGTTAGCAAGAGGAGATTCTAAAACAAGTAAACGAATTGTTGAAAAAAGGGTTAGTTCAACCTAGCTCTTCTCCATACTACTCTCTAGTCTTACTTGTTCAAAAGAAAGACGGTTCTTTCCGTATGTGCATAGACTACAAATCTTTGAACAAGATCACAATCAAGAATCATTTTCCTATCCCAAGGATAGATGATATCTTGGATAAGTTGCAAGGGGCTAGTATCTTTAGTCGCACTAATCTCATGAGCAGCTATCACTAGATACGGATAGCACCTAAAGATGTTCATAAGATAGCTTTTTATACAATGTTTGGACTATACGAGTTCTTAGTCATGCCATTTGGTTTGACTAATATACCCGCCACATTCAATCGAATGATGGAGAGAATTTTCAAACCTCACTCAAAGTTCACATGTGTCTTCTTTGACGACATTCTAATATTTTCACGGTTTGAAGAAGAGTATAGAAAACATCTATCTATTGTTTTTCAAGAGCTTCGCAAGTATAGACTACAGGTCAATGCTAATTGTTTCTCACAATCTGGTGAGAATGGATCTTGATAAGATTCGAGCCATTGTTGAAAGGCCTACACCTACTTTTGTGCATGAAGTTAGAAGTTTCTTGGGCCTATGTTCATACTACAGGAGGTTCATACAAGGTTTTGCGTATGCTGCATCTCCTCTACATGACCTTACTAAGAAGCAAATGCCTTTTCATTGGGGATCAAGGCAACTACAAGCCTTTGAAAGAATTAAGTTTCTCATGACTCAAAAACCAATTCTCATAGTTTCGGATCTTCAAAAACCTTTTGAAGTTCATTGCGATGCTTTTGGGGATTGCATTGGAGCTGTGCTTAACCAAGAGCATCATGCAGTAGCATTTGAGAGCCGATGCCTCAAGGATCAAGAGCTACATGCTCCAGTATATGAGAAAGAGCTTATGGCGGTGGTATATGCTCTTCAAGTATGGAAATGCTATTTACTTAGTGCAGATTTTGTTATTAAAACATATCACCAAAGTCTAAGATACTTCCTCACTCAAAAGAAGCTCTCAGAGAAACATATGCATTGGGCGAATTTCTTATCTATGTTTCACTTTCAAATCCTTGACACATTTGGAACTAAGAATGTGGTAGCAAATGCTCTATCACGGTGACCTCTAGTGAATGCAATCATAACTGTTTACCATAACGAGTTCATGGATTTACCCAAAATGTATGCAATTGATTTCGACTTCTCAACCATATGGGATCAACTTAACTCAGGTTAGTCGATTACACCTTACTTGATTCAAGATGGTTATTTGTATCATCATCAAGCAATTTGTGTAGCATTACCATTGCAACACAAGGTAATGGATCTCCATATGTTGGACATAGGGGTATTCTACCCACTACTCAAGCATTGGAAAGATATTTCTTTTGGTCCACTCTTAGAGTTGATATTGAAAGATATGTCCGCGAGTGCGAGATATGCCAAAAAGTAAAGCATGACAAGCATAAACCACTTGGTCTACTGAAGCCATTAACTATTTCCAATGAGCCTTGGGAAAGTATAGCCATGGACTTTATCACGGAGCTTCCTCGCACACAAGCAGGCAACGATGCAATCTAGACTATCATTGATAGATTCAGTAAGCAAGCACATTTTATACTTGTGCGAAAGACAATCAAAGCCGATTATATAGCTAAGCTATTCATTGCTCATAATTTCAAGTATCATGGTATGCCTAAGTCCATTTTAAGTGATCGAGATTCCCGTACGACCAATCTCTTTTGGCAAGCTCTCTTCGAGAACCTCGGGACTCGGTTAAAGTTTCCATCATTTTATCTTTCTTAAACAGATAAGCAGAGTGAAAGTGCTAATTCTACTGTTCTGGATCTTTTGAAATCCTATGTCTTTGATAATCAAAGAGAATGGGAAAAGTATTTGCCTTTAGTAGAGTTTGCATACAATAATATGGTGCACTCTAGTATTGGTAAGGCACCCTTTGAGATCATCCATGTTAAGCCTCATTTGCCACCCATTCTTCTTACGAAGATAAGATCTTTGCAGCATCTGAGTTTGTTAGAGATATTGATACAGCTTTCACTCAAGTAAAAGCTGCTATCCAAAGGACACAAGAGAAGCATAAACGCCAAGCTGATAAGCATCATCGTAAGTTAGATCTCAAGTCGGGACAATATATTTTTCTTAAGTTTGAGAAGGCTCGCTTGAAGAAGCAAAAATGTCAAAAGGGTAAAGTGGTTAAGCTTTCTAATTGCCATTATGGCCCTTTTAAGATCACAGATAAGATAAACGATGTGACTTTTTGCTTGGATCGTACCAAGTCATTGGAACATTCATAATGCTTTCCATATAAGTTTGTTACGTCCCTATATTGGAGAATCTCCAATGGAACCAATCAAGGAAGATTTACTTGACATAGAAGAAATAGAAGAGTTTCTTGTGCCTGAAAGAATTTTACACCATCAAAATAATACTCTAAGGTCAAGAAAGATATTACGGAAGTATCTGGTTAAGTTTAAGAATTATCTCCATTGGACACTCAGTTTATGACTAAGTGAGAACTACTGGACTTTGCGGATTTTCTTAAGGACTATGTATCCCCTCTATAGCTGAGGTCAACAGTTTAGAAGCTAGAGGGGTGTCACTAAATTGATTGGTTATTACACATTCTCTATTTAGTAAATTTAAGTTCTATAAATTAATGGCTCACTTTTCTTTAAGTGTTGATGATGATCTAGCATGGCTATGAGACCATTTAGAGACCAATATTTCTAATGCATCACTTAATGGGGTGATTAGAGCATTGTGACAGGGATATCTGGTACATGCAGTGCAAGTTATGAAGGGGGAAGGAAGTGTTTGCCAAGTGTAAGAGTGTACACAAGAACCAATACATAAATGAAAATGGATTGAGTTCTAAGAAAAGAAAGTGCATTAGTATTGTGTATATGCATTTATGTGTGCATCCAGGGACGCTTGGGAACGTTTACTTGTGTGTAATGAGCATTGCATTCATTTGGGGTCATCCTCTCCCTTACAAGTCAAGGTTTAAGGTCTTCTCTCTCTTAATGAATTAAGGAGAGAAGTAATTTTTTCACTAAGAAAGACAAGAGAGGTAATTCTCTCACTAAGAAAGATGAGAGACGAGATCCTCTAGAAGTGAGGAGAGATGTGATTTTCTCTTTTTAAGGTTTAAGATGACACAAGCTTTTACGTGGAAGTCAATCTTAAGCTTAAGGCCCAAGGTAATCTAATGAACTCTCCTTATCTATGGCTCAAGGTGATTGCATGGACCATAAGATAATAAGAGTTTAAAAAGTTGCTTTTTAAAAAATAGATATGGTGAATCCAATTTTTAAAATATCTTGTGATAGAAAGCCGATCTTTAAAAACGGCCCATGCGGATTATCAGAAATGGTGAGATCTACAATTTTTGTGTTGGACGTTTTTCCATTCGAGCAATGCATAGAGAGAGATTTCAAAATTGGTGTTGGAGAGTAGGTCCTGGAAAAGCCACATCTTGCATAAAGATCAACCTTTTCAATCTTGGCACTCAAGTCTCTCTTTAAGAAGAGAAGCTCTTGGAGCCTATAAAAGGGAGGCTCTTCTTGGGTGTGGAGGAGGTGAAGGAAGTATCAATTTGTATGTATGCAAGAGGAGGAGAGAAGGCAGTTTGAGTCTCACAAAGTGCTGCGGAAGCTTTGCTGAAATCAAGTATCAAGAAGAGAATCTTACAAATATTATGTAGGAGAGAATAAGAGAAATCAAGATCAAAGGAGCTAACTTTCAAGTTATGCAAGTGCTCGCCGGTTGTATATCGTGCAAGGATTTGTGTAAGTTCAAGCTCGCTAACCCTCGAGTTGTGCAAGTGCCGTGGAAGCTTTGGTGAAATCAAGCTCCAAGAGGAGATCACTATACATATTTTGTAGAAGAGAAGGAGAGATTCAAGAAGGATCAAAAGGTGTCAATTTCCTAGTTATGCAAGTGTTAGCCGGTTGTATACCGTGCAAGGAACCACAATCTTGTTCCCAAGATCTACAAGTTAAGAATTGATTTATGTGTAACGGAGGAGCTTGCTCCTTGTCAATAATATAACTTCAAAAGGAGGGGAACTGATCCATCTTCCAGTCCCTAGTGTGTTGTGAATCTCTCTATCTCTCTCTCTTTGTCTCTACATCTTTCTTTTCTCTCATCTGTTCTCTCTCTGCACCAACATAATATTCACCATATATCTTTTAAGTATATAATAAGGTCGAGCATGTATCCCGGATCTTATAACAGTTGCTAGAAGGATGTTTTCTTTGGAGAAGAAATCAGCCCAGGTCTAAGAAGTGCTTGTATGTGTCCATCATCTTGTTGGAAGTTTGTTTATCATGGCCTTGATTGCTTTATCTCTCCTAAGACCTTATAGTCTCTACCTTTGGATCTCGTGCGGTAGCTCTTGAAATGCAAATCAGTTTTCCATTGAGGTAGTGGCCTATACATTATGGTCCTTATTTTGGCATTTTATTTTGGATAACTTGATTCTTTTTTAGTGTATTCAGTTTGCAAGAGAAGGGGGAGGAGATGTTGCTAGTCTGATTTGCAGCCATTGGAGGACCTTTTGAGACAGCTAAGGACAGGAGAAGACTAATCGACAACAGGTGACAGCATCTACAGGCTATTGAGACAGGGCAGCAGTAGTAAATAACTAATTTTCTTCAGTTCTTTGCATCTACAAGCTGTTGAGATAGGGCAGTAACAGTAAATGATAGATTTTCTTGAGTTCTTTGCGAAGAAAGTCTGAATTTTCTCTCTGCTTAGCATTCTCTCTCATCTCCCAGCCTTTCTACAGCCTTGCTTCGAAGATTGCCGCATTGAGATTACGAAAGACTGAGAAATTTCAGATTTCTTTGTTGTAAATCCTAATATGCAAGCAAAAATTAGGGTTTAGCAGTAGCCTCGCGAAGTGTGCTAGAAATTGGAAGCTCCAAGACTTCGATTCAATAGGATTGAAGTTGTTTTTAGCCTATTCAAGTGGAGAGACCAGCAAATAATTGAATGGGGCATTTTTCATCTCCATCAAAGTAGGTGAAGGCCAATTGATTGCTCGAATCAAGGGGCAAATCATGTTGCAAGTCATTTTGAATAGCAAGGGGAGTTGGAATACCGAATGGGATTGGGAGAATCCCATTGTATATCAACTTCTTCTTCGATTAAGTTAAATAAATATCGAAAGGGGCGCAAGTTTTGGGGCTAACAGGGTGTCCGATGTCCAAGATTATATGGTAAAGTGTACTTTTCAGTTTTGTGAATTTGTTAATTGCTGTAAATAGTGCTTAATGACGTTATTCCTCACCCTATTTGAGGAGAAAGGCTGGTTACATGGTTCCATTCCCAGGATACCACTCAATCCCTTAATTTGGTGGGCCTAAGGCACTTGATTGCAAGTCAAAGCTTTGTGCTAGTGCTGATTTTCTCTCTCAGTTGAGAAATTACAGCAATATGTCTTCATAGAGTGAGATGGACTCAAGCATTGATGATGCCTCTCAATATGAACATTCACATGGGAATGACGGAAATGCAATGCTTGACATTGGACAAGGCTTAGACCATGGACAAGATGAAAACGTTGCTATTGGGCAAGATGCACGGCCTTCAAGGCATAAGGAGGTTGATGATCAGCAAAGTGAAGAGAAATTTGATGACCAATTCAAGAATTGGATGAGGACAATATCAAATCTCTTTGTTGAATTGGCAAAGGATCCTCAATTTACTCGATTTTTTGAATACTCCAAAGAAGGACATTAAAGGCAAGAAGAAGAAGACGTCTTACACCTTTGGGACATCAAGATGCACCGAAGATAATGCCAAACCCTTCATTTGAAGCTCCCAAAGATGCTAATGAAGTAAAATAGTTGGTATCTATAGGGCAAGGAATGCAAATGCAAGGCCATCACGGAAGTGCCAATCTAATGAATTTTGTACAGCTGAGCATGTATGCTATGATGGGGCAGCTAGGATATTTTGGTAGAAGCACGATTTTTCATGCGACGGTCGGACAAGGACCGCATACGGGAATGTATGGCACAAATCCCTATGGTATGTAGCAACCAATGCATGGTGTGCAAGGCCCAATGTATTCGGGAATGACTGGAAATATGCAAAACTCTATGTATGGCAACATTGGCTTGATGCTTGGGGTACAAAGTAGCATGTTTGGTATTGCATTTGCATCCCCGAATGCTTATGGGGCTCAAGAATGAATGTTGGTCATGTAAATGCTCCGTTCGGTGTTGATTTTGATGTATATTCAGCAAATGCACCCTTTTTGCAGCAGCAAGTGTATGACAACTTGACACCCAAAGGGGCAGCAATAGACTATGATGAGGGTGGAAAAATAGTAAAATTTGAGTTCTTCAGTGGTGCACAAGATAAGCTGAAACTTGAGAGCTTTGACTTTCATTTAATAGTTTGATACAACCTATTCAAAGGGAAACTTTACGATGTCCTCGAAGATTTGAAAGGCAACCACTTTCTTGAAAGGGAATGTGTATGAGATCCACAGCTTCTTGGGTTTATGTTCTTACTATCAAAAGTATGTACGCGGGTTTGCTGAATTTGCATCTCCATTGCATGCCTTGCAGAAGAAAGATGTGTCATTTAGATAGACAATAGTGGAAATTTCAGCATTTGAAAAGTTGAAGGAAAAGATGACTTCAGATGCTATGCTTCTATTGCTTGATCTAAGGAAGTCATTCATAGTTCAATGTGATGCATGTGGTAACAGCATTGGGGTTGTTCATATGTAGGACGGCCGAGTTGTGGCTTATGAGAGCCGAATTCTCCACGGTGCAGAAAAGAATTTGCAAGTCTATGAAAAAGTGCTTTTGGCTGTAATTCATGCATTGTCTACGTGGAAATATTATTTGTTGAGGACTGCTATTATAGTGCAGACAGGCCATCAAACTTTTAGGTAGTTTCTGACGCGGACAAAGTTGTTAGAGAAGCATTTGAGATGGATAAATTTTCTCTATATGTTTCATTTTCAAATTATACATATTGATGGTAAAAAGAAAGTTGTGGCTAATGCACTATCACATAAGTCACAAATTTCAGTCGTTAGCATGGTTTATCGCACTGAGTTGGATGCCATGTAAGAGCAATATGTTGTTGATTCGAACTTTACTAATGCTTATGATTATCCTTGCAATGGCCAAAGGCATGGACACTTTGTGCTAAGAGATAGATTTCTAATGATGCATAGATGATTGTGTGTCACAAAGCAGTTAAGGCCTAGAGTTATCATTGAAAGTCATGCTTCTCCGTATGCAGGGTGCCATAGTCAAGGCTATGAAGAATTTCTTTTATTGGCCAGCTTTGAGGCATGATGTAGAACAATTTGTTAAGACATGCATCGTATGTCAGAAAGTACAGTATGATAGGCAAAAGATGCTAGATATGTTGCAGCCCTTGCCTATTCTAGATAGGCCTTGACAGAGCATTGCAATGGACTTTATTTTTGAGCTTCTTAAGACACCTACAGGGAATGATGGGATATAGACTATCATTTGTAGACTTAGCAAACGAGTCTATTTCATTCCAGTGAGGAAGAAAATAAAGGTTGATCATATGGCACGATTCTTTTTACAACACATCTCTAAGTATCATGGTATGCTAGAGTCGATCATTAGTGATTGAAACCTCCAGATGACTAGTTTATTTTGGAAGGGGTTGTTTGAGAATATGGGTACCACGCTGAAATTCTCCTGATTCTTCCATGCATAGACAGATGGGCAGCCTGAGGAAGCAAATTCCACATTGTTAGATCTTTTGAGGTGTTATGTTTTAGACTACAAGACATAGTGGGAGCAGTATTTGCCCTTGGTTGAGTTTGCTTCCAACAACACAGTGCATAGTTCTACGGGCAAAGCTCCATTTGAGGTGGTTGAGGGTGGTAAGAAGATACCACCTATTCTGCAAACTAAGGATAAGATCTTTAAGGTTGATCGTTATGTGGAAAACTTGGATGTAGCCTATGCAAATATAAAATATGCACTTTAGAGATCACAAGAAAAGCAAAAGAGGATAGCTGATTATCACAGACGTGCTTTGCAGTTTGTAGAGAGTGATTATGTATTGTTGCATTCTGAAAAGGCAAGACTGAAAAAGATAAAAGGAAGAGAAAAATTGTATTCGAAGTTGAGTATGAGATACTATGGGTCCTTCTAGGTGTTGGAGAAGATGAGCGATGTGGCATATAAGTTGAAATTATCTCCACATTGGCGGATACACAATGTCTTTCATATCAGTCTGTTGAGGCCTTTTCATGGTGATGTGTCAGAGGATATGTTTGTTGAAATTTAGCCTAAGGTTGAGGAGTTGGATGAGATTTTGGTACCTGAGCAGATTTTGACATATAAGGAAAGAAATGTCAAAGGTAAAGTTTCCAGGAGATACTTGGTGAAATTTCAAAATGATTCACCAATGGATGCCAAAAGGATGGAAGAGGATGACTTGGCAGGCCATCCTCAATTGTTGCAACTTTAGCTAGATGCCTTTTAGTTAGAGTAGACTTTAGTTCGGGCTCCATCATATTCAGTAGAGTAAGGGTTCAGAGTATTGTATGATGCTCAAGGTTGGAGATAGCACTTCCACTCTTCCAGTTATGGACAGCTCTCGTATGTAGTGGATCTTGGATGTATTTAGCATGCATCCAAGGTACTGTATTGACAATATGTTTGTCATGAGGCCACTACTTAGTGTACTAATCACTGTGAGGTGTATGAAGATGAGTATGACTTTCACCTGGGCACTGAAACTATACTTTTACATTAACTTATGATCAATTTGTCATGAATTTTACCTCAATTTTGAGACAAATTGTGATCAGTTTCAGGTTAGTTTTTGATCAGCTTGAGAACCATTAATGGACACTTTTTAAGATTGGTTTTGCATTGATTGCTAGTTCGCTTATGCAATGAGTTTGTGATCAGTTAGGGGTCACATTTGTAGCAGTTTGTGATCAATTCTCAGATTAGGAAGTGATTAGTTTATGGTCGGATTATGCTCAGTTTTCAATGGTTTACATTTGGTTGCATGGACAATAATATATGTTATGATGTCATTGATGTTTTAGCCATGGTTTATGCTTGGTTATGCTATGTTATGGTTTGGTTTTGCCAGATGAGTTGAGCTCATGAGAAGAAGACATGTCACATGATAATTTGGCAATGGTTTTTAAAAGATTCTTTGCGAGTCTTATGGTGTGTTATAATTGACTGATAATTTTCAGTATGTGTTGGGCATATGGAATGGTTGAGGAAGCAGTGCACAATGATTTGTTAAATACGATGCCTTGTGAAAATTCTAGTCCACTATTTTGCTTTTGATGCATTTGACAGTGCAATCAAGAACAATTGCAAGGATTTTAAGAGGGAGGATTGTCATGAGGATATGTATTTTTGAAACCTAAGTGAACATGTGAATGAATTTTTAATCACATGATTAAGTAAATGTTGCACATGTGAGGTGTAACTAGGGTTAGAGTAAATTTATGAGCCTAGGACCCGATGAAATCACGGGATGCCAAGGGCCAAAGTTACTGTAAGTTATGCTGTAGAGGTACTTGGTGGTATCTCGTGCTAGTTATTGGTCTAGGTCATTCATTTGGCCGTGTTAGTTATTGGTCGAGGTCATTCATTTGGCCATAAGTGTCAATTAGTGACACTAGAGAAGTGGCATTTAATGGCACCTAACGCCAATCTGATGGTCAAAGATGATGCCAGAGACACTCGGGAATGGAAGTTGCCTAGCCAATTTAATTATTGGTACGTTAGATTAATTTTAAGAACACCCAAATAATTATTAGATTAAATTTTCAGTATTTAAAGACTGAAAATTAATATTTAATTATAGATAATGCTAGAAAAAACATTTGGGAAGGTTGCCACTAATAAAAAATGCCAATGCAAGATTGAAAACGTCTTTAGAGGTTGAAGAGAGGTATTTTTGGTGTATTTAGATTGCAAGAGAGAGGTTGGAGATGTTACTGGTTTGATTTGCAGCCATTGGAGGACCTTCTGAGGTAGCCAGGGGCAGGAGAAGACCAATCAACAGCAGGTGACAATATCTACATGTTGTTGGGATAGGGCAGCAACAGTAAATGACATATTTTCTTCAATTCTTTGTATCTACAAGCTGTTGAGATAGGGCAGCGGCAGTAAATGACAGATTTTCTTTAGTTCTTTGCGAAGAAAGTCCAAATTTTCTCTCTCAGCATTCTCTCTCATCTCCCAGCCTTTTTGTAGCCTTGCTTCGAAGATTGCAGCATTGAGATCACTAGATGCTAAGAAATTTCAGATATCTCTGCTGTAAACCCTAATCTGCAAGCAAAAATTAGGGTTTAGGAGCTTCCTTGCGAAGCGAGCGTGAAATTGGAAGCTCCAAGACTTGGATTCAACAGGGTTGAAGTTGTTTTTAGCCTATTCAAGTGGAGGGACCAGGCTCCAGCAAATAATTGAATTTGGGTCATTTTCCACCTCCATCAAAGTAGGTGCAGGCCAACTGATTGCTTGAATGAAGGTGCAAATCAGATTGAAGACTTTATGGTTATTTTGAATAGCAAGGAGAGTTGGAATATCGAAAGGATTTGGGAGAATCCTATTGTATATCAACTTCTTCTTCAATTAAGTTAAATAAATACCGAAAAGGGTGACAGTTTTGGGGCCAACAGGGTGTCCGATGTCCAAGATTATATGGTAAAGTGTGTATTTAAGTTTTGTGAATTTGTTAATTGCTGTAAATAGTGCTTAATCTGGTTATTTACCACCCTATCTGAGGAGGAAGGCTGGTTACACATTGTATTGTATCCAATCACCCATGATTTGAGAGAGGATGTTAATAGTTTCGTTAGCTCATGTGCAAGTTTGGGATGTGCTAGGCATTATTGGACATTTTAATGTTCATTATGGTGCTTATTTTGGCATTTTATGTTGGCCAAAGAGCATTAAATGCTGGCTGACTTGATGCCATTTTTGGGATTCTTTTGGTCTATTTGTTTAGGCTCCTCCTCCACACTCTATCATTCATCACTTGCAGATCTAGTGTATGCCTTGTGGAGAGAGGAGCCGGTGAGAGTGCCAATGCCAGTGCCCACTCAATCAATGACTCATTGCTGTACATGATTGTCTCGTGTTTGGTATATGGATATTCCATTTCTCGAGTACATCTTTGAGTTCTCCTTTGTAGTGTTCATGTGTTTTCTCTTTCATTTCTCTTTTGTCTTGTGTTCACTAGTTTATTTCAGCATTCTATCATGCTTCCATGGCTGCATGCACTTCTGACATCTTTAAGGGGATACCACATCATCTATTGTGGGTGTACCTAGAGGCTACAACCTTAGAGATAGCAAGAACTTTTGAGGGAGGAAGGCAAAGGGAATCTTGCACAACACATGTATGTGTGTGCACACACTTACAAAGAGTAATATGTTTGATGAGAAGATGGATTTGGTTCTTAGAAAGGGAAAAAGCTGAAGTAAGGGAGGAGAGACAGATCAGGAGGAGAGGAGATGGTGAAAAGGCACAAGGGAGATTGGAGAGTGTAAGTGAGATATTTGCAAGATTGAATTAGACAACGAATGGTATGAGAGGTAAGGAGATTTATAATGCACTTGACACCTACTCCAATAGACTATAGCTCTTTGATATAGCCCTTTACACTTACTCTAATAGACTACAGTATTTTAATACCAGGTTCATTTCACATCATTTTGGGCCAGGGACAAGAGCAGTTAGCAATTAATTCCACTGCTCTTCAGCAACATAAATTCAGTTGTGTCATTAGCAGAATTTGATATGTTTTGTTCTCTTTTTGGTTGCAATGTGGAATTAGTGGACATCTTTTACTGGGATATTTAAGTGACTACACACATTATGCCTTTTACAGCTGTATTTGTTACAAATTTTTGGATTGAAGTAACCTAATGATGACAGAGCTGCAACTAACTTTATTTGGACAGGAAGTACAAAAGTTCATCGATCAAGCCAATGAAGTGAAAGCTGCAACTATTGCTGGCAAAGAAGGTGCTCGATTGTCATTGATCAAAGCACCAACAGATGTAGCAATTTCTTCCAAGAAGTCAAAAGGATCTGTTTTTCAAAAGAAAAAGTGAGGATGTTCGGAAGTTTTATATGCCCAGGTAGAGATGGAGGCTCTGTGTACTGTACTGCAGATTGGTCTCTTTATATTTTTTGTTTAACGCGAGATCTTGTTGACAATTGACAACAAGCTCAGTGCATGCTGCATGGGCCCAGATGATACGCCTGTAACGAAAATGCAACTTTGCAATTAAATGTAGGATTGATCATTTGCATACCTTGCTGATAATAGAAGTTTGGGACTTTCTCCAAGGTTTTGTGATGTATCAAATTGTAAGGTTACTGTACCGATTGATTGTCCATTTTGTGTGTTTGTAATGGGCCCAATGGTTCTTTAATACTTGATGGATTTGCATTGAATATTGATTTGCAATCGGTCTTGGGCACTAATGATCTGAGTACGGATGGTGTAACGAAGTACATGTGATGCATGCTCTAAAGCCCATTGTATGCATTATTATTAGGATTAGGATTCAAGTGGAAACATTCTTTCTAATATAACTTATCATGGTATCATTTCTATTTTGTGCTTGATGTAGTCATACATCATGATTCATAATTGTACTATTTATTAAGTCAAATGTAGTTCTCACGTATATCCACAATGATGATGTTTGTTGTTGGTTTCATTACAAATATTCTTTCTTAGTTTCCTGTTCGGTATGTGGAACAGTTGAATGCTGAATAATAGTAGTGTTTCTAGTTTAACTAGATCTTTGGTATAAGATTCTTATCTTGTTAAAAACCTCTCCTAGGACTGTTTCTGGCACTTTTTTGGCTTTCCATCAGAACTTAATATATCTTCAAATATATCAAATAGTTTGGTGGTGGTGGTGGTCTAGCAACCATTGAACAATGTTATTATGGTCCTTTATGTTAGCATTTCCTATATTTTATGCTAGTCATCTCCTAGATGTGAGCCCCGCCAGAGTCTGACGGAGAGATTGGGGCTCTAACAGTCCCTTTATTTCAGGTTCCAACCTTGCATTTTGCTTTTTGCATGTTTACAGTGATAGTGATCCAGTGCAGTGCATTTCAGTTTGTGCCAATGTTTAGGCTGCATTCACACTGGTAGGGGCAGGAGCATCGTGGTGGCAGCATTCAGGCTGGCTGACTGCATTAAATGCAGTTGCTACGGGACGGTGCCCTGTTTGTTGTGATTTTGCAGGTTTGCGTTTGCAGCCATTCAAGATTGGATGATTGCTCCAACTTGATGGTGAGAGATCTTCACAACATAGAGACCTGAAAACACAAGCTTTCTGGTATTGTTCGTGACTCATCTGGTGATTGCAGAGCATCTACAGGCCGTTTCTTTCAAAAGACAGCAGTGTAGCTGATTTCTCCTCTGTTCGGGCTGCTTGACAAAAAATGCAGCATCTTTTTGTGTATGCTTGTCTTTTTTATTTCAAGAAGGATAGATGGCATCCTGGTTTAATTGGCTTGATGGTTTTGATGATAACTGTGACAACTAACAAAGCCCAGATATTCCAAGAAGGATAAATGGCATCCTGGTTTAATTGGCTTGATGGTTTTGATGATAACTGTGACAACTAACAAAGCCCAGATTGTGAATTTGAAGACCGATATTTTGGTCAGACAGATTATTGCAAAAAACGTCACGATTGAGAAGATTGTGATGATCGACACAAAGAAGACCGAAGATCGGCTCATTGGTCAAACAAAGATTGACATAAGTTGATTAGAATGTAGCCCTCCTGCTCTTCTCCCCTTCTCTCTTGTTTTTGTGAGGGTTCCTACTAAGGACCTAGCTTGGCCATGATGGCATTCTTTGTGCAGATGCCTGTTCTTCCTTCATTGCTTGAGGATTGTCTAGATGGTTCCAGCAACTCCCTTTGAGTGCAAGATACCTTCGATTTATGGGACTGTGTCACTGCCTCCACAGTGGTGAATCTTCATATTGGATGGATTGTCAAGTAGGCAACTCTTTGGGGCAGGCTTAATTCTTGAAGCTGTTCCTTTTGTCTTTATGAGCTGCCATGATTCAGTCCTTGTTCACATTCAAAGAATTTGCTCCATAGTGGAGGTATGGATTAGGCTTTCTTCATTGTGTTAGGTTTGGACACATTGCATCACTCTCGAGGAGAGTCTTAAGTGCTTTCTATTGATGACTTCTTAAAAATTGAAGAGATATGGAATGAACTTGCATCTCTCGGCAAGAAGACATTGATTGAAGACATGGCTGTGACGCTCGACTCACCTCGTCTCTAAAATATGATGTTTTCTAAATCAGTCTCCTAGAATTCGAGACACCATTCTGTGGGAGGAGATTGTATCAATGAGCAAAATGCTAGACAGAAGATTGGTACTGGCAGAGCCAGAACTGCCACCTGTGCTTTTGTGGTTGGGGCATCATCCTGAACAGGACAATGAGGAGGAGAAGCCAAGAACAATGTAAACTGTGTGCTAGAGCGATAGAATCACACCATCTTGGAGATGGTCCATTCAATGTTGGAGCATCAAAGCCTCTCACACCCTTTGTGTGGAGGCAATCTCTACGGCAGTCCATATTAGCAACATGTCCCCCATTGATGCTTTGAATGACATGACTTATTATTAGGCGTTTTTTGGCAAGAACCCACCCATCACCCATTTTTGTGTTTCGGATGCAAGGACTACGTCCATGTCGACAAGAAACATAGGCGAAAACTTGATGCCAAATCCCAAAACCTTTTGTTATAATCGTACCACCAAAGGCTACAAGCTTTATGATCCCCAGATTGGCGAAGTGGTAGTCAGTTGTGGGAGTTAGTCAACATGTGGTGTCTGATGAGGCTATGCCCTTTGAGTGACCCTTTGATGGTGCTTCTTCTTAAGGTGGATGATCTTTGGCTCCTTGCTTCTCCACCTTTGACATTGCCTTTACCTTCCAAGGTACCTTTCGACAACCCTTCATCTTTAACATCTCCCCTCCCCTTTTCTTGCCTCCAAGTTTATTCATTCCTCCTATTGTCCTTGTATCCCTCTATGTGTCTTTGAGGGATGTCGAGTTGTTTGAGGGTGAGCTTTCTTTACCTAATGAGGGGGAGTCCCTTTTCCAACCAAGTGCATCATAAGTTCAGAGACCTCTAGGCCTCCCTCATAAGAGGACAATTGTACTTGATTCCATGGTGGTTCCATACACACATGCATGATTAGCATCATAAGTTCAAAGACCTCTAGGCCTCCCTCATAAGAGGACAATTGTACTTGATTCCATGGTGGTTCCATACATTTGTGCATGATTTAGGAGTAATACCCTTTCTTAAGACATCGGAGGAGCCCATGACAATTAGCTAGGTTGTGAGCAAAGTAGAGGTGTTCACTTTGTGTGATTTATGCTCTCACGACTTGGATCTTAGAGGATAGACCTACTTTCTTTGAGGGAGGCTCTAGCATAGGGTATTTAGCAGTGTTGTGCAGATAGGTTCAATTCTCTCAAGTGTAATGAGTCTTGGGAGTTTTGTGTCCAACTAGAGGGAGAAGGTGATTGGTGTGAAGTGGGTCTATAAGAACAAGTTTGTGATTGATGGCACCTTGGGCAAGCACAAGGTGAGGCTTGTTGCCAAGGGATTTGCTCAGAGGGCAAAGTTGGACTATTCATAGACTCTTACTCCGACATTTTGGCTCTTGTAACCTACCATTATTGGCCTGCTTATTAGATGGACATAAATTCCACCTCCTTGAATGGCATCTTCTAGGAGGAGATTTACATTGATCAGCATTCAAGCTTTAGTGTGCTTAAGAGGACCGTGTCTAATGCTTGTGAAATGCTCTTTATGGCTTGAAGCAAGCTCCTATGGCTTGAAGCAAGCTCCTAGGGCTTGGTATTGGTGAATTGACAAGTTCTTTCTTGAGAGTCTCACTTAGTTGTAATTGTAAAGGATTCCATGTGCTTAGCTTCACATGTAGAAGTCACAATAGTTTGGGTTTGGCTCAGTCATGATATACATGAAGCACCATGATAAAAGCAAAATCCATTAGTGGACACTATAACTTACTGGGTCAAAGTCACAAAAAACATGTAATTATGGATCACCATGTGTTTGGAATAATCTTGTGTACCCTTTTATGGTGAAAAATACTATTCATAGGTTGCCAATGCTTTGAATTTGGGCAATGCATAAACTTGCACACATGATACTACAAACTACATGTCCAATCTAAAGTGGCAATCATATAAAGAGCATTCAATTATTTGTGGATAAAATGATAGATCAATTATCTCACTTGGATCTTGATTAAGAGGTAAACTAGGTTTTGTATGACTAGTGATCCATCAATCCCAAGTATGACATTGCAAAAGCAGAGTGAAAGCAAGGTTAAAATTAAAGCCTCACTAAGACCAAAGTAGCCAAAAATATGCAAATGTGCAAGAGAAGGGTTTCCATTGTGCTAAGTTTCAAAATGCATTATTGTTTGCAAAGACTTAGTTGGAGATTTGTTTAATATGTAGCTAACATACATAATAGCCTTATTTAGGAAAGATTTTGAGGGTTTGAGAGAGATGGAGGAGAGAGAATTCTCAACGATCATTATCTTCTTATTCATTCTTCATTGTTTTTTCTTACATGTTTTCCTTCTCTTCTATATACCAAAGAGTTACAAGAGAGATAAGTCTCTTGTTGAATTTTTCACAAAGTACATTTACACCCTTTTCCTTACTCTTATATCTACACTTCTAGTAGTAGTATGCAAATGTATAAATATAAATGCTTCCCCTAAAAACTCGAGCTTGTTCTAGATAGAATTTGATACGCTATTAAAGTACTCAAACTTATCTTTACTTAGTGCCTTGGTAAAGATATCCACACTTTGTCATTTTTTGAAATGTGAACTGAGTCTTTCTCCTTTAAGTACCTTTGTCTCCTTCAAGCATATGCTCCCTTATGAAGTGATAGAGAACTTCTTTGTGCTTTGTTCCTTGTATGTTAAATAGGGTTCTTGGCCAACTTGATGTTACCTATATTATCACAATATAGCATCATTTTTAGCAATCTTCATTTCCAAATCATATAGTAGAGATCTTAGCATGTTTGTTGACAAGTTGCTATAGTTACTCAACTATATTCTGCCTTTGTGCCTAACAAGTCGGAACCTTCTCCTATTGTTGAGTTTCAAGCATGCCTCTATGATACTTTACGAGTGTAGAAGTCCTCTCTCAAGGTTATGTGTATATCCCCTTGGTCTCTCTTGTCGTCTAGGTCTATTGAGGTAGGGCAGAGTTGTCTCTATTGTATCTTCTTGTTCTTAAAGAAACATAGTCTCCTCGTTGAGAGATTCATTGTCGAGTAAGCTAGTACTCTAGTGCTTTGTAAGTCATGAGAAATGCTTTGTCTTGGTTTTGAGCTTCCCCACCCATTCCTTAACCTTCTCTATCATTTCCAACTAATGATTAGGTTCAGGCTAGTCTCCCATCTTGACAAGTTTCTTTGCTTCCATTGGTTGAATCTTCGTGATACTTCTTAAACTTGGTGCTCTTGACTCTATTTAAACTCATCTCTCTCAAGCATATTTGATCAATGTTAACCAAATTCAAGAATTACTAAAATCAATAGGTCCTTCAAATGGTAATGATTAAAAATACAATTTATAGAGTCAAAAGTGTGAATGAAGTTAACAAGGATACTAGCAGTTACAAGAAGAATCATTTTACAAGCTTACAAGCTCTCACATAAAGAAACTACCATAAAAAGTAACTACTAAAAAGAGTAATGATGAAGGAAAATTGAAGATAGCAAGAAGAGACTAAGGTATTTAAGGGTATCAAATCTCCTTGATGATTTCAAATCTAAATAAGTTTCAAGAGGTTGATGGTCCTATTTTGTTCATTGAGGGTTTGCACAATTGAAAATTGTGGTGCATGTGAGTTGTATTTGTTACAATGCTTAGTAGCCTTGTTGTCCATCTTTGTCTTGTACTTCTTCTTCTCAGGATATCTTGTTGAGATATGTTCTAGTTGTCCAGAAGCTTAAATGTGATGTACCCACCCCTAGTCGATTGAGGGGAGGGACAATTTTGGTAGTCACTTGGATGCCTTTCTTGAGCAACATTATCCGATCCCCTTGGGGCTTATGAAATTATTTGGACACTTGACTTTTGGGTCTACCTCGCAACAAATGTTGTGGCCTCAACCCGGTAAGATCAACCTAAGGGACATATGACCTATCACTCTTTGTTAGCAATCTAGTGCATGGCCAAGAAAGGTCACGTTGCAACCAATCAAGGCCAAGAATGCTTGGTTTAAAGAGAGTGAGAGGGGAAGGGGAGTTCAGCTTAATCACTCAGCCCCAACACAATCTCAGTCTAGCCTCTTAAAATAGTGCTAGTTGGGATCTATGCCACAACCCTAGGTAGTCAACATTCAACCTTATCCCTATGAATCTTTGTTAGGAAAGCTGTGGAATTGTCAGGTAAATGTTCCCTCTTGGAAAATCCAAGGAGTAAGGTTGTAGTCACTTGTCCTAAGCATCACCACTTGCATCCCATGGAACACACTAGCTTAGACGGTTAGGCTACTACTAAGTCTATTTCGTAGTAGGGAAGCACCTAGCTTGATCCACAAGGGTCAACCTAGGTTTCTATTGACTCAAATTTAGTTCCTAAACAACATTTGAGTGTCAAGTTAAGAAAGCCACTTGCATGGGATAATCAAAACTCAAAGTAGACTAGAGTTGCACTTGGTTCAAGAGAGTGAGTGATGATGGGGAGTAGAATGTAAACTCTTATATCCATAGGGCATAATCTCGCCCCAACCCCATAAAATGGCGCTAAACTAGGGTTTCTGACATAAATTTTAGGTGGGACATGCTTTAAATCACATATGACTCCTATATTTTAGAGAGCACTTATTTGATCGAGCCCACCCATAGGACTATTGAGAAAGTCATCCACCCGCTTTCTTTATTTGCTCCTTATCCTAACACATTTAGTGTGGACATATAAAACTAGCTTCTTCAATTAACCCATTAAGGAAGGGCTAGTTTGCTTCATGTCTTTAGTGCATGTATACAAAAACAATAGTGAAGGATCATTTCCAAACAATTCTTTTATTGAAAGAAAGTGAATACAATTTATTACATCAATGGCCATTGGCCTATCTACTCTAGAACATGCAATCCTCAAGCCAAGATTTTCCTACTAACAACTCCAAGAACTTGCCCATCAATTCGGGCATCCACCATTCATCCCCCAACTCGTACAAAGATCTTTTAGACCACTTCTAGGCTTGCAAGGTGCTAATCCCATCCTAGAACATGTGAAAGTTCACATAGAGCCTTGCTAGTTATAATAGTTCTTGAGCAATTAGTTGCAATGCAGAGAGATCTCTCATCAATGGGGCTAGTCCAAGAACTTGAGATGGCATTGCTCTAATGGAAGAGTTAGCATCATACTTGGGTATAGTCATCTTTGCTCCTTGAACCATCTATATAGACCAAATTTATCCATAGTTTCTTTGTAAATCACAATCAAGCCAACTAGTGACTACATGTATACTATCCTTAATTAAAAAGAAATGCACTATCCAAATAGTCATTTGAAAGAAAGTTCTTTTCCATTGCATTAATATTACAACTCAAACAATAATGAACCATGATTTGCAATTGCATTATACATTTTCCATTTGATAGGGCTTAATAATGATAATGATAAATCGGGGTTTCCTTCTAGTCATTTCAAGATGCATTCAATATCACATGTAAATTAATCTCCTTGACATGAGTCGAATCCAAGGTTTTTCTATAAGGGTTTAGTTCTATTATTTATGACCATCCCAATTTACTTATCATCCAACATAGCCTTGCTGCATACTCACTTGTACCATCCATACATACCATTAGACACATAGCCTCACATGTAGCACACACCCAACTCACAACTAGATTAACTCCACTCCAACATGTTGAGATGACAAGCTCAACACATGTGGACGTTGATGATGGACCGCCTGGTTAGATGGGTCCACACGTCTACACTTAGCACGTCGGTGGTCATTATGACTCTCACATGGCCACTGACTCATTACTTATTATATTCAGGTTGTTACACCTATTTACAGCTGGCATAGTTATAGCGCCAGTCAACTAGTGTAGTCGGTTATGCATTGTTTGACTTAGTAGGCCACTTTCCTTTTATGTTGTATCTTATCTATACTTTGCGTACATTGTAAAGAGTGTGGAAGAGGAAGAAGAAATCAGCAAGAAAACGTTTTGGCCTCCATCTCTCTTCTTGTCTCTTGAGTGAGCTTCTCCTTGTGCATTTTGTGTGTGTTCGGCGCAACATCTTGAGCAACCCCCTCCACCACGCGATTCTTGACATGGTATCAGAGCCGCACCACTGAGAGAGGCTGATTTCGAAGGTTGAAGAAAAGGAGAAGAAGCAAGGTTCGAGCAAGCAAGCCATGGGTAAGAAGCTCTCCCATCCTTCCACTCTTTCTCTTGGATAGTGCCTGTGGAGGCACCGGAAGCAGGGCATAGCAAAAACCTCAGATTGCAGTGAGATTTGGTGTGCACGAAGAGCGCTGTATATTTTGCAGATAAGCCCTTTAGGGTTTTCCCGTAGTTATTTTGGGCATTTGAGGCCGTTTCAGGGCCCGTTTTAGAGCCGCAAGGTTGCGGACAACAGTTTCAGGGTACGCTGTGACTTTGGCTGTATCGATCGAAAGTGGGTGCGCAGGTTATAGATTTCAGATCTGTAAGATCAAAGGTGTTTACCAGTGAGTAAACACAAGGTTTATCTGCAAACTGGTTACAGATTGCATGTTGAGCAGACAGTGAAAAAGGCTGTCTGGTGTATTGCTGTGCACTACAGGTCGAGGGTTGCAGAAGATTTGCTTGCTGTTTGGTATTATTCTTGTGATAATGGCAGAGAATAGTGGAAGCCCCATCATTGAGAAGCTCGACAAGAACAACTACCCTTCATGGAAGTTCCGTGTCACGAACTTTCTTATTGGAAAAGGCCTCTACGAGTTCGTTTTAGGTGAAGAAAAGGAGCCGGAGGTGAGTGATCCTCCAACTACAGAAGAGACAAAGGCACGAAAGGAATGGAATGCAAAAGACAAGAAGGTCATGTATTGGTTGTCTGCAGTAATTGACAATAATATGTTGGGACACATTAGAAATGCACAGAATGCATATGCAGCTTGGACCATACTTGAAAGTACGTTTTCTGTAAATACAAAGGCACGAAAGATTCAACTCAAGCAAGAGTTGAATACATTGAAGAAAGGGAAGATGTCTATCAATGAGTATGCATTGAAGGTAAGGAGCATTACAGATGCCTTGGCAGCAATTGATGCAATGCCCGATGATGATGATTTGGTGTCGTCTACCTTGGGTGGACTTAATAATGAAAAGGCTTGGAAGTCTTTTGTAACTTCCGTATATGTCAGAAAGCCATTTCCAGATTTCGATGAGTTGGTCTCCCTTATGATCACTGAAGAGATCAACATGCAGAGTGAGACATCTGAAAGAAGCGGTGAACAGGTCCAAGCTTTCTACTCCAGTTCAGGAAGGGGACGTGGCAGGTTCTCTTCAAGAGGCCGTGGTACAGGACGTGGTAGTGACAACCAGCAAAATAGATTGAATCAACAATTTGGCAATATGCAGGTTTCAGGAGGTCGTGGTAACTTTAGAGGCAGGGGGGGCTTTAGAGGAAGAGGTGGATGGCAAAACAGAGGTTCTAACAACTCTGGTATTGTGTGCCACTACTGTGGCAAAACAGGTCATATTGCAGCCCAATGTTATGCTAAGAGAGATGATATCCGCAGTGGTAAGTTGCCGCAAGGAAACTATGCATCGTCTTCACGACAGAATGAAGACAAAAATGAACGTTTGTTCGTTATGCAACATATGTTGAATGCTGTTACAGGAAAGGAAACACATGAAGATGTTTGGTATGTTGATTCAGGTGCATCCAATCATATGACCAGCCATGCAGAATGGTTTGGAGAGATGCAGGATTTGCAGAATGCAGGTTATGTGCAGACGGGTGATGACTCATGCCACCCAATTTCACACATTGGAAAAGTTCCCTTGTCCTTGCATGATGGTAAGACAAAGAGTCTTTCAGATGTATTACATGTGCCATCTATTATAAAGAACTTGGTGTCAGTCGGTCAAATGGTAGAGCAAGGGCTACAAGTCAGATTTAATGCAAAGGGCTGCTTTGTAGAAGACTTCAATGACAAGTGCAGGTTGGTAGCAAAGGGAAGTAGAGTTGGACGTATGTTCACTCTAGATGCTGGAATTCCTACTATGAATGCGGCTATGTATGCCAAAGGAAAAGGTGTTGTTGCAGACATTGAAATTTGGCACAAACGCATTGGACATGCAAATGTACAAAGGCTGAAATTAATGCAGTCCAAAGGGTTGGTTACAGGTTTGCCTACATTTAAAGTTGCAGAATTTCAGAAGGTATGTGAAGCATGTCAGTTTGGTAAGCAGACAAGACAACCCTTTTCACATGACAGAGATGTAAGCAGAAATATCATTGATGTTGTGCATACAGACATTTGGGGGCCTACATAAAATGTATCTCTTGGAGGTAGTTCATACTTCGTCACATTCATTGATGATTGTTCTAGAAAGCTGTGGGTATATTTTATGAAGGAAAAGAGTGAAGCGTTTGAGCACTTTAGAACTTTCAAGGCTGCAGTTGAAAGAGAAACAGGCTTGAAAGTAAAGTGCTTGAGGTCAGATGGAGGGGGAGAGTACCTCTCAAATGAGTTCAGTGATTTTCTGAGGTCTCATGGGATAAAGAGACAGTTCACATGTAGGTATACCCCACAGCAAAATGGGGTTGCAGAAAGGAAAAATAGGCATATTGCAGAAGTTGCACGCGCCTTGATGGCTGAAAAGAATATGCCTAAGCATTTTTGGTCTGAGGCTGTTCATACTGCTGTTTATATTATGAACAGAACTCCCACAGCTGTAGTTCATGGTATGACCCTCGAAGAATGTTTTACAGGTAAGAAGCCTGATGTTTCACACTTGAAAGTGTTTGGCTGCATTGCGTATGTTCATGTGCCAGATGAGTTGCGGAGAAAACTGGATCCAAAGGCTGAAAAGTGTATCTTTATTGGATACTCTTTAGAGCAGAAAGGGTATCGCTGTTACAACCCTGTCACATGTAAGTTCAGAGTGAGCAGGGATGTCATCTTTGATGAAATGAGCAGTTGGTATGCATCTAGTGGTGATGCATTGGATGTTGATGATGGTCATGACACTCATGTGCAGGCTGAAAGGCAAGAATCACGGACTCTTAGTGGACCAGAGACATCATCTGGTAGTCCTTGGTCTGGGAGACTAAGGAGTACCTCTACATCTTCGAGTGCATCTAGTAGCACTACATGTAAAGACAAAGGAAAGAATAAAGTGTCAGAAGGCATTGATGCAGTTCTTGATGGAGACTCCAGTGGCTCAGAGAGCTTGGATGATGAGCTTGGCATTCCTTCAGTGAGGACTCCAGGTGTGCAGAGAGCACGTGTTAATGCAAAGACTCCATTGAGTGATCCAGTGGTACGCAGGTCTAGCAGGGTGAAATACCCTGTTAAAAGATTTGGTTTTGAGGGTTATGCAGCTCACCATTATGCTTATATGGTGAAACTAGTTGAGGATGTTGAGCCCACATGTTTTGAGGAGGCTGTTGGTCATGCTCATTGGGATGCAGCAATGGATGAGGAGATGGCTGCATTAGAGGCCAATAAGACTTGGGATCTAGTATCATTGCCGAAGGGAAAGAAAGCTATTGGATGTAAGTGGGTTTATAAGATTAAGCACAATGCAGATGGTTCTATTAGCAGGTACAAAGCTAGGCTGGTTGCAAAAGGCTATGCCCAAACATATGGCATAGATTATGATGAAACCTTCAGTCCAGTTGCTAGGATGGCAACTATCAGATGTGTGATTGCTTTGGCAGCAGCCAAAGGTTGGAGGTTGCAGCAAATGGATGTAAAGAATGCCTTCTTGCATGGTGATTTGTAGGAAGAAGTGTATATGGATCAGCCAGCAGGTTATGAAGATTTAGAGCATCCCACGTATGTGTGCAGGTTGAAGAAGGCACTCTATGGGCTCAATCAAGCACCTAGAGCATGGTCTGACAAGATCAGAGAGTATCTTGTCAATATTGGCTTTTATGTTTCTGATGCTGATCACTTACTTTATGTGAGAAAGGGAGATGCAGGTTTGGTCATCATAGTCATCTATGTGGATGACTTGATTATTACAGGTGATAGTGATAGTGGGATTGCTGAAGTCAAGGGCTGTTTGAAGATGAAGTTTGAGATGAAGGATTTAGGTGAACTAAGGTACTTCCTTGGCATTGAGGTGATCAGATGTGATGATGGTATATGGCTGTTCCAAAGACAGTATGGCTTGGATATGTTGTCCAAGTATGGTATGACTGCATGCAAACCACTTTCAGTCCCATTGGAGCAGAATGTAAAGCTGAGTGCTGATGTTGGGGATGAGATAGAAGACCCTACTATGTTCAGGAGGATAGTGGGGAGTTTGATCTACATGACCATTACAAGGCCAGACTTGAGCTACGCTATTGGTCTTGTGAGTCAGTTTATGCAAGTACCTAGAAAGCCACATTTGGATGCAGTTAGACGCATATTGAGATATGTGAAGTCCACATTACATTATGGACTTTTCTATGATGCAGATTGGGCTGGTAGTATGTCTGATAGAAGATTTACCAGTAGATACATGTTCTCTCTTGGTAGTGCAGCAGTTGCATGGAGCAGCAAAAAGCAATCTACAGTTGCTTTGTCGAGTACAGAGGCTGAGTATAGAGGTGCTGCTGTTGCAGCATGTGAGGTAGTATGGCTGCAAAAGCTATTGGCTGATTTGGATGTCCAGGTGGAAGGTCCAGTTGTCATTTATTGTGACAACATGAGCAGTATACAGTTGGCTAGGAACCCTGTGTTCCATGCCAGGACAAAACATATTGAGGTACACTACCACTTTGTGAGAGAGAAGGTACTAGCAGGTGAGATTGACTTGGTGTATGTCAGCACACAGGATCAAATAGCTGACATCTTCACGAAGGCATTGGGTACAGAGAAGCTTCAAAAGTTTCGAAGCTTACTTGGAGTTGCAGAGATGCAGTTGAGCTTGAGGGGGAGTGTTGAGATGACAAGCTCAACACATGCGGACGTTGATGATGGACCGCCTGGTTAGATGGGTCCACACGTCTACACTTAGCACGTCGGTGGTCATTATGACTCTCACATGGCCACTGACTCATTACTTATTATATTCAGGTTGTTACACCTATTTACAACTGGCATAGTTATAGCGCCAGTCGACTAGTGTAGTCGGTTATGCATTGTTTGACTTAGTAGGCCACTTTCCTTTTATGTTGTATCTTATCTATACTTTGCGTACATTGTAAAGAGTGTGGAAGAAGAAGAAGAAATCAGCAAGAAAACGTTTTGGCCTCCATCTCTCTTCTTGTCTCTTGAGTGAGCTTCTCCTTGTGCATTTTGTGTGTGTTTGGCGCAACATCTTGAGCAACCCCCTCCACCACGCGATTCTTGACACAACAGACTATGCACCCACTCTGCACTAGCACCTCCTAGTGCACACATGCGTGCACATCATTGTGTGAAAGCCATCATACACTTGTGAGAGTCCCTCTTCCCTCTCCCTTTCAACCTTGACACCCACCTTGTTCACAAGGGAGGGTCAAAGGAAAGAAGGAGGGAGGAAGGTGGCACCTTGTAGTGCACTTGTATGCACTTAGGCACACACCCGTGTGCATGGGCATTGGCACCTGCACACACACATGCATTTGTGCGTACTTGTGCTTGTAACTCTTAGCCATCCTAGGTCGTTTACACATAAGCCTTGCACCAAGCCTATCCTTGTGCACTTGTGTGCACTTGAACACACTTGTGTGCAGTTGAGTGCACTTGTGTGTGCTTGAGTGCACTTGTACTCGTACTTACATGTGCATTTGCACTTGCACTAGCACATAGCCCTACCATTGTGCACTACTCTCTAGAGCATAATGACACCTCACACACAAGCCTAGCCATCCATCCTAGCACACTACACAAGTGTGCAAGCATTCCGCTCTTGTGTACATTGCATGTGGACCATGGACATGTATAATATATGAGCACTAGTGCACTTGACTAGCAAGACACCAATAGACATGATTTTTAAGCCTATTTATGCTAGTGCACTATCAAAGAAAACTGTAGCCTCTATCCCTATCAGCTCCCTAGAGCAAAAACAAATGACACAAAGAGCTAAAATCAATCCCTTTAGAATTCCTAGACCATTGAGCCCAATCATTATCATTACCTAAGTGATACACTCATCCATTATGTCGAGGAACTAGAAGAAATAGGAGTACACTAGACTCTTTGTTTGCTAAGACAAAGAGGGTCGCTTGACCCTGATGGATTACATACCCATGCCTATTAAGATGTTAGGAGGAGGAAGAGGAGAATGAACGATCTAGCTGAGGGAAACAATAGATTACTAGAACTGTGGAAAACTAAAACACATATCCTCATATTGTCCATAGAGGCAGGAACAACCCAAAGAAAACAAAGTAGACTAATGGTGCATTGATTGTGGAATAACACACATGTATTGGGATATCATGAGATGGAAAGCTAGTAATAGCAATGCAATCATACTATCCATACCCTTGAATCTCTTCAATATCGAGATGATAAAGGATGAAGATATCCTTCCCATTCCAGTCAATGCTATTACTCGAGTACAAATAAAAAAAGCTAGAATAGCCACATTGGGGGACCAATCATAGTAGATGGATCAATAATAGGAAAAAAGAATTCCAAAAAGAGGCAAAATGCACTGAGCTCAAGTTAAAAAGTGAAAGATTAACCACTCAATGGGGCATAGCTCTTATATCGAATGAAGAGAGTGCAACAATTACACCACAAATAGAGAAATTTACGACAACAAAGGTAGGAGAATATCATGACCCCCCTGCGCAGCAATTGGCCATGATTGATAAAGTCAAGGAATGGGTGGAAGCAATACAAAAAGAATTAACATAGGAGGCAACCATGGAACGATCACTCTACCCGGCCTCTCTAACTCGGCACATTAGTCTTTGCCTACTCAACCCCCAAACCTTGGACATCAACTATTGATTCACTACTCTATTTTGCCAACAATCATACGATCAAAAAACCACAAATTTGCATAATGTAGGACAACAAAGATTTCATTAGCAAGAGATAGAACCCAATGTGATCAACCCTTGTGTCTACCAATATCTCCATTCCACTTGGAATCCTAATGAAGGGAAGCATTGCCATATGGTGGACATTCAAAAGTTGGGAGGATGGTACAAAATCTATACTATTAGCCCACAATTCAAATCCTAGCTATCCATGCATGCCTACCATAGGAGCCTTAGGGGTTAACCCTTTTAGGAAGCGAAAAAATGCCATGCAGTACTTCTAGTAGAAGTGCTTGGGGACTCCACTAGGAAGGGAATCATCGTTATGGGACTGGAGTTAGTATCATTGATGAGAACATGCTTTGTGCTTGGGGGAATCCTCCAACCAAGCCTGTTCACTTCAATTTGACTTCAATTTGACTTCAATTTGACTATCGCTAATGGATTGAAGGTCTGCCCATAAGACTATGATCTATTTCTTGGACGTCCTTGGATGTAAAATGCGTGACTCATAGAGGACTAGGGAAATGGTCTAGTCTTCCTTGGGAATAGGAAGGATGTAGTATGAATAGAAACATAGATTTGGAAAACTTCTCTAGTCGACCTAGATCAATTTCAAACATGTTTCCAATAGATGCTAGTTTCGGTGCTATCTAGCAACCTCTTAAGAATTGCATTCCATCCCTCAAAGAAAAGCAAGATTGGATACATATATTTGCTACTTTGGAATTCTTGTTCATGGACCAAGAATATTGAGAAGCTATGAACACTTGAGTTAGTGAGAGTAGCATGAGTCCCTACTATTCAAACCACCAACCCCCAATAAGATTGTGTTTCTATGCCTCTATTTATGTGGTCCTCGATTTAGTGCCAAAAATTCTCACCAAGCATTATCCAATTCCACAAACAAGCTAGGATTATGAAAGTTGTTAAGCTAGTGGCAGCCATGCTTCTATGACAAAGGATATGCTAACCTCTTACTCTTCAAAGAGTTGCTCTTTGCCTCTCTCTTGATGCACAAGTAGGGGGTTGACATTGAGAAAGAAAATGACAAATCTACAGATGATGGAGAAGATGATGCCACAAACATTGACTCAATTGACTACAATACTGATGGCTGAACGATAGATAAAATCTCACTAGACCCAAAGCTCTCACAACTAAAAGTTTTTCTCATTGAGATGGGCATAGTCAGACTTAAATTTTAAATCAAATGGCTAGAGCACCTAGAGGTATCAGACCACAAGAAAATGGAATATTAGCCCACAGAATTGGTTTCCAATTCTAAATTACTATTGGTAGATAAAAAACAAGATCTAAGCTTTATGCTCCACTAACTGAGAATATAGACTTAGAGATGGATGGAAGCAATGATTCAAACCCTGAAATATCTCAATGGTAGAAAATTACAGCAAAAAATAGGAAAATAAATAATCATACTGAGGACATGTCTAGACCTCAAGAGTCAAGTCCATGAAGAAATCAGTGGGAGTTATAGTCCATGGAGCAAGAGTTCAGAGGATAAGTCTATGGATGAGGAGTGCACAAAATGATGTAGAAATTGCACAAGGAAAGAAGTCTATCGGTGAGAGTTTAGAGGATGAGTCTATGGATGATGAGTTTGGAATACCACATATTAGAACTCAAGGAATAAAGAGTGTAGGAAAGTATGTACCACCACATGCAAGAATGGTTGAGATACTGTCTAGTGCACTTTAGTTGAGGTGATCGAAAAGGGTAAGGCATCCAGTTCGATAGGCTGACATACAATGGCTTTATGAATATTTTCATACCTGGTATATAATGTTTAGTATGTAGAGCCTTTTTTTTTTGAAGTAGTTAGAAGTAAGAATTGGAAGAATGCAATGGATGAGGAAATAGATGCGTTAACTCTGAATAAGACTTTGGATCTAGTTGAGGGGCCTTATGAAAAAAGAGAAATTGGTTGCAACAACTAGAAGGGCATGTGCGCCCTAAGCAACCACATTATGTATGCAAGGTAAGGAAGATAATGTATGGGTTGAAGCAAGTGATGAGGTGGTAAGCTCAATACGTGTAGACATTGATGATTAATCACTTTGTTAGATGGATTTGCATGTCTACACTTTGCTCTATACTTTTGTACATTGTATTGCGTGAAAAAGAAGAAGAAGAAACCATAACGAAAATGTTTTGGCCTCCATCTCTCTTCTTGTGTTCTTGAGTGAGCTTCCTTTTATGTGTATGGTGTGTGCTTGGCACAACAGCTTAAGAAAGTCTCCCCACCTCATAATTCATGACATGGTATTAGAGCAGTGCCACTAAGAGAGGTTGGTTTTGAAGGTTGAAGTGAAGGAGAAGAAGCAAGGATTCAAGCAAGCAAGGAATGTGTAAGAAGCTCTCCCATCCTTTCACTCTTTCTATTTTATAGTGCATGTAGAAGCACCAAAAGCAAAGCATAGTAAAAATCTCCGATTATTGTGAGATTTGGTATGCTAGCAGAGCATTGTATATTTAATAGATCAGGCATATAGGGATGTCCTACTGGTTTTTTGGCCATCTGAGGCCGTTTTGGGTCTTGTTTTAGACTTGAAAGGTTGGAGACAATAGTTTTAAGATATATAATACTTTTGATTGTGTTGATCGAAAGTGGATTCATAGATAATAGATTTTGAGCTTGTAAGTTTTGAGATATTTGCTATGAAGCAAACACAAGTTTTATCTATAAATAGATTGCATATTACATGTACCATTGAGTAGCCAGTGGAAAAGGTTGCTTGGTGTATTAATGTGCTTTTGTTGTGAAAGATTGCAAAATACTTGCTTGCTATTTTGTATTAATTTTGTTATAATGGTAGAGAACATTAGAAACCCCATCATTGAGAAGTTGGATAAGAACAATTATCCATCATGAAATTTTTGTATCATTGAACTTTATTATTGGAAGAAGCCACTATGAGTTCGTTTTTAGGTGAAGAAAATAAACTAGAGCAAAGTAATCCTGCAACTGCAGAAGAAATAAAGGCATGGAAATAATAAAATGTAAAAGATAAAAATATTATGTATTGGCTATCTGCAATCATTGATAACACTATGTTGGGGTATATTAGAAATGTAGAAAGGTCACATGTAGTTTGGATGATATTCAAGGATATGTTTTCAGTAAATATAAAGGCACAAAAGATTCAACTCAAGAAAGAGTTGAATACCTTGAAGAAATGAAAGATGTCTATAAATGAGTATATTTTGAAGGTGAGAAGCATTGCAGATGTCTTAGCAGCTATTGATGCAATGCTGATGTTTATTATATTTCATCTACTTTGGGTGATCTTAATAGATGAAAAGGCTTGAAAATCGTTTATTACTTCTGTGTATGTATAAAAGGCAATTCTAGATTTTGATGAGTTGGTCTCTCTCATGATCACTAAAGAGATTAAATTGCAAGGTGAATCATTTGAAAGAAGTGGTGAATAGGTCAAAGCATTTTACTTAATTTTAGAAAGAAGACATGGCAGATTCTTTTCAAGAGGCCATGGTATGGGACATACTAGTGATAACCAATGAGATATTTAAATCAATAGTTTGGTGAAATGCATATTTCAAGAGGCCATGACAACTTTAGAGACAATGAAGCTCTAGAGAAAGAGGTGGATAATATAATAGAGGTTCTAGCAATTCTAGTATTGTTTGTCATTATTGTGGCAAAATAGGTCATATTGTAGCCTAGTGTTATGCTAAGAAGGATGATATATGCAATGGTGAACTATAGCAAGAAAATTATGCATCGTCTCACGATAGAATGAAGATAAAAATGAGTGTCCATTTGTTATGCAGCATATGATGAATTTTGTTACAAGAAAGGGGACACATGATGATATATGGTATGCTGATTCAAGTGCATCTAATCATATGACCAACCATGCTGAATGGTTTAGAGAGATAGGATTTACAAAATCTAGGTTATGTGCAAACAGATTATGATTCATGCCACCCAATTTTACATATTAAAAAGATTTCCTTGTTCTTGCATGATAATCAGATAAAGAGTTTGTGAGATGTATTGCGTGTTATTCATTACAAAGAATTTAGTGTTTGTTGGTTAGATGGTAGAGCAAGGACTGTAAGTTTGATTTAATACAAAAGGTTATTTTGTAGAAGATTTTAATAATAAGTGTAGGTTGGTTACACAAAAGGAAGTAGAGTTGGCCGCATTTTTACTTTAGATGTTGGAATTCATGCTATGAATATTGCTATGTATGCTTAAGGTAAAGAAGTAGTTGTAGACATTGAAATATGGCACAAACATATTGGACACATAAATGTACTAAATATATTACAGTCCAAAGAGTTTGTTATAGTGTTTCTTGCTTTTAGAGTTGTAGAATTTCATAAAGTGTGTAAAGCATGTTTGTTTGGTAAGTAAACAAGACAACCTTTTTTTGCAGATAGAGATATGAACATGAATATACTTGATATTGTGCATACATATGTTTGAGGGCCTATAAAAAATAGATTACTTGGTGGCATTAAATATTTTATCACATTTATTGATGATTATTTAAGAAAGATGGGTGTGTATTTTATGAAGAAAAAGAGTGATGTGTTTGAGTACTTTAAAATTTTGAAGGTTTCTATTAAAATAGAAACATGCAAAAAAATTAATTGCTTGAGATCAGATGGAGGGGAGAGTACCTCTCTAATGAGTTTAGTGACTTCTTGAGGTCTCATGGAATAAAGAGATAGTTTACTTGTAAGTATATCCCATAGCAAAATGGGGTTGTAGAAAGTAAAAATAGACATTGCAGAAGTTACATATGCATTGATGGTTGAAAAAAAATTAACAAAATATTTTTGGTCTAAAGATATTCATACTAATGTTTATATTATGAATAGAACTTCCACAATTGCAGTTTATGGAATGATCCCTAAAGAATGCTTTATAGGCAAGAAGCTTGATGTGTTACACTTGAAAGTATTTGGTTGTATTATCTATGTTCACTTGCTAGATGAGTTGTGAAAGAAACTTGATCCAAATATTGAAAAATGTGTTTTCATTGGATACTCTTTAGAGAAAAACAAGTATCATTATTATAATCTTATCATAGGCAAGTTTAGAGTGAGCAAGGATATTATTTTTGATGAGATGAGCAGTTGCTATGCATCTAGTAGGGTGATGCATTGGATGATGATGATGATCATGATATTTGTGTGCAAAAAGAAAAGTAAGAATCACCGAGACTTAATGGACCAGAAACATCATATGGTCTTATATCTATAGTTAATTCTTTGTCTAGGAGAGTAAGAAGTCCCACACCTTCAAGTGCAAAGGGAAGAAAGTGTCAGATATTAATGATGCATCTGCTAGTCATTTGGGGTTTGATGGCGATTCTAGTGGTTGAGAGGGTTTGGGTGATGAGCTTGATATTTCTTTTGTTAGGACACTAGGTGAAAGGAGAGTACATGATAATGTAAAGGCTCTGTTGAGTGATCCAGTGGAACATAGGTCTAGCAAGGTTAGATAAAAGATTTGGTTTTAAAGGTTACATAGCTCATCATTATGCTTACATGGTAAAGGTGGTTGAGAATATCGAGCCCACTTGTTTTGACAATGCTACTGGTCATGCTCATTGGGATGCATCAATGGATGAGCAGATTGCTGTACTAGAGACAAACAAGACTTGGGATCTAGTACCATTACCTAGGGGCAAGAAAGCTATTGGCTATAAGTGGTTCTACATAATTAAGTATAATGCAGATGGTTTTATTAGTAGTAAAAGGCTAGGATGGTTGCAAAAGACTATGCTCAAACATATGGTATGTATTATGAAGAGACATTCAGTCTAGTTGCTAGGATGACAAATATTAGAAATGTGATTGCTTTGGTAGCAGTCAAAGATTAGAGTTTGTAGAAAAGTGATGTAGAGAATACCTTCTTGCACAGTGAATTAAAAGGTGTATATGGAGAAGTTAGCAAGTTATGAGGATTTAGAGTATCCCATATATATATGTAGGCTAAAAAATGTGCTCTATGGGGGTTGAAGCAAGCACCTAGAGAATAGTCTGACAAGATCAGAGAGTATATTGTCAATATTGACTTTTATTTTTTGATACTGATCACTAACTTTATGTGAGAAAGGAAGATGTATCTTTGGTTATCATAGTCATCTATGTGGATGACTTAATGATTACATGTGATAGTGATAGTAGGATTGCTAAAGTCAAGGACCATCTGAAGAAAAAGTTTGAGATGAAGAATTTGGGTGAGCTGAGGTACTTTCTTGGTATTGAGGTGATCAATGTGATGATGGTATATGGCTGTCCCAAAGATACTATGGCTTGGATATGCTGTCTAAGTATGATATAACATCATGCAAGCTTGTTTCAGTGCTATTGGAGTAAAATGTGAAGTTGAGTATTGATTTTGGGGATGAGATGGAAGACCTTGCTATATTTAGGAGGATTATGGGAAGTTTGAGCTACATAACTATCACAAGGCTAGACTTGAGCTATGATGTTGGCCTTGTCAATCAGTTTATATAGATACCTAGAAAGCCTAATTTGAATGTAGTTAGATGTATATTGAGGTATGTGAAGTACACTTTATATTATGGACTTTTTTGTGAGGCAAGTAAGGATATACATATATTTGAATACAGAGATGCAGATTGGACTGACAAAAGATCTACCAACAATGGATTCATGTTTTCCCTTGGTAGTGTAGTAGTTATGTGGAGTAGAAAAAAGTAACTTACAATTGCTTGATCAAGTATAGAGGCCGAGTACATAGATGTTGCTATGGCAGCATGTGAGGTGGTATATTGCAGAAGTCATTGGGTGATTTGGATGTGCAAATAGATGGTCTAGTTGTCATTCATTGTGACAATATGAGTAGCATATAATTAGCTAGAAACCATGTATTGCATGTTGGGATAAAACACATTGTGGTGCATTACCACTTTGTGAGAGCAAAGATACTTGCATGAGAGATTGACTTGGTATATGCCAGCACACAAGATCACATAGTTGACATTTTCACAAAGGCATTGGGTGCAAAGAAGCTTAAAAAATTTCGAAGCTTAGTTGGAGTTGCAAAGATATAGTTTAGCTTGAGGGGGAAGTGTTGAGATGGCAAGCTCATGTATGGACATTGATGATGGACTGCTTCGCTAGATGGGTTTGCACATCTACACTTAACATGTCAGTAGTCATTATGATCCTTACATGGCCATTGACTTATCACTTATTATATTTGGTTTATTGCATCTATTTTCATCTAATATAGTTATATCACCAATCGATTAGTATAGTCCATTATTCATTGTTTGACTTGGTAGGCCACTTTTCTTTATGTTGTAACTTATCTATACTTTGTGTACATTGTATTGCGTGAAAAATAAGAAGAACAAACCAATAAAAAGACTTTTTGGTCTCCATCTCTCTTTTTGTGTTTTTGAGTAAGCTTCCTCTTGTGTATGGTGTATGTTTGGTGTAGCAGCTTAAGCAAGTCCCCCCCACCATGCAATTTGTGATAGCAAGCACTTAGAGCTTGGTATGAGAGGATCAATTTATTTCTATGTAGTATGGGATTTTAGCAAAGCATGGCTGATTATTCACTCTATGTCAGGCACAAAGAGGATGGAATGGTGGTTGTGGTCATCCATGCTGATGATCTTATCATTAGATATACTATTGAAAGAGGAATTGTTGAAGTAAAGTATGGGACGCACAAGGAATTTGACATTAAAGATCTTGGATTGTTGAGATACTTTTTAGGCATTGAAGTGATTGACACTCCACATGGAGTTTGTTTAGTGCAAAGACAATATTCATTGAAGATGTTTGAGAAGTATGGGAGGATATCATGTAAACCAATGGATACACCATTGAACCAAAACACAAAGATGGTTGATGATGGACAATATGTTAAGCATGTTACTATGTTCATGAAGATGGTTGATAACTTGATCTATGTAACATGCTCTTTGTCCTGGCACATTTTTTTAAAGAGGTCCATTGAGTCCAAGTGACGCCACTCTGCACTCCCATGGAATGTCATGGGGTTTGTCGCCTAGGGTTTCTCGAGTCCGCCTTGCAACGGAACGTTCGCGACCGAACCCACTAGGATCGACCTAAAATCTGGGTTCCTAGTGGTCAAGGTCTTTTGACAACATTCTAGTGTCGGTGGGTCTTGGACATCCTACTTTACGCAGAGATACCCAAATCGAAGCAGGCCCATGCCGCACTTGATTCAAAGAGAATGGAAAATGAGAGGGATGCATTGCTTAACCTCTCAACCTGTAGGGTATAGTCCCATTCCAGTCCCCTAAAAAGGCATGAATCGGGTTCTAACCTAACAATATCTAAAGGTCGAATGACAGTAAAACCTTGTGAGAAGCCTCCCAGTTCTCTAGGACCACCCTGTTGTAGGACGGACCCGTCGGTACCAGCTTCCCTTGATAGCTTTAGTTTTCTAATTAGGTCCTATCACATTTATGTGTAACATTTAAAATAAGCTTCCTTAATCAAGCCTTTTAGGTAATAGGGTTTGTTTGCATAATTTATAGCACTAACACAAAAATAGAGCAAGTAGTCCTTTTGACAAACAAGTTTCTTAACTTATCTTCTAGTTAATCTTTATCTCTTGCCCATACAGGAGAAAGTGTATATCTCTTCTGTGCCCAGTAAAAGTAACTAGTCCAAATCACATGGCCTCACAAATTTCATCCTTTATCTAGAATAGGATATTCCAATGCCACAAATGTTGGGCTCACGGCAATCTTCAACTCGTTCCAGACTAGGCAAGGGGTGTCTAAAGCTCCACATGACCCACCCCAAGCAGCCTTGGAGTGAAACACAATTTTTGTGGTTGACCTTTTCACCACTCGACCTTTTATCTGTGAATCAAGTAGTGCCCTTCTTAGGTTGAATTGTGGTGTGACCTTGGAGATGATCCACCCACGCAAAATATCATTTCCTTAATCAATCTAGTTAAGAATCAAGCACAATCAAGGCAATCAGCCTAATATCATCTTCCAAGAAAACATTTCTTTATCCCCCATGGCAACTCGTCATCATAGACCCTTGCCATGAATTTACCATAAATCATAAGCACTTGGAATAATCATCCAAACCACAATCCAACAATCAGTTTAATGCAAAAGTAGTTAGGACGTTGTTTGATCAACTGACAAAAACAATGGTATTATTTTCCAAACATTGCAAGATTAGTCGCGATAACCTTTCCATCGCATATTTTCTCTCCCCCTTTGGGATCAAAGAGCGATACTAGGAAGAATTTTAACTTGACTTTATCTTCCTTTCCCCTAAGGCAAAGAATGTGAGACAAATGTGTAACTATGCAAGGCTATCTTCCAATGTAAAATAATCCCTGAATTATTGTGTGCGAGTTGTAACCAACTCATGGTTTGGTAGCACAAGGGAAACTCTTTAATCGTTATTCAATGCGAAACCTTCATAGGATGGATGCAAGACTTTAATGCTAGATCCATTCATGTACCATCGATGTATGTTTCATATAATCATTCTCGTGCATGCACCATGTATGTGCATAACCCTTAAGGTAACCTTGCAAACTCTAAACAATATTGCCCTAAGTATAGACTAATCGAAGACTTATTGATGCTTAATACTTTAGAATCTTATATGCTACTTATGTGATGCACGGATTTGTTGCATAGCAACTACATACAATTAACTTCGCTTGATGCAAGCACTTTGAAAACTTCACCTTTGAATATTTGAGATGAGATTGATCCTTTTTCAATGACCTTTTCTAGTGAGTCATAGTATGGAGCCTGACGTATCTCATATGGGAATCAAAGCCAGCATCTTATTAATTTGAAAATTCATTACTTACGACTGATATTGCAGTTGGATTGGCAGTAATGCCCTTGCCTGAGGCTGTGTTGCTTGTTCAGGGATTGCCATCCGTGCGTGATATTTTCCACTTGGGGGCCATGTTCAATCTCCTTCTCTTCTAGATGCGACTTGCACAAGACTTCATCAGCCACTTGCTCAAGAAGAGGGAAATTAGGAAGAATTAGCTCGTGGGTTAGGGAATGAGCTCAGGGAAAAGAAAAATGAGAATATTCATGTGACCACCCTCTAAGGAGGGGGAAGAGAAAGAGATCCCTTGGATTATTCCTTCTCTCTCTCTCTCTCTCTCTCTCTCACCGTCTCTGTCACCGTCTTTATCTCTCTCTCTCTCTCCCTCTCTCTCTCTCTCACCTTCTTTATCCCTCTCTCTCTCTCTCTCTCTCTCTCTCTCTCTCGCTCTCTCTTCAGCGTGCCTATGTGTCAAGGCCTCCCTCTTTGCTTACAATGGGGGGGGGGGGGGGGTTATATAATGGGGAGTGGTGGGTATTATTGGGGGGGGGGGGGGCGTGGAGGAAAGGTGGAGTGGTGGTGGAGGTGACCACCACCTATTTTGCATGGCGGCGGAAAGTTTTGTAGGCCCGTGGCCTCATTCTTGTCCTCTCCTTCCTCATCATCGTGATCTTAGTCATTGGCCCTTCTTCCTCTCCCTCAACAACATCATCATCATCCTCTTTGTCCACTTCGATTGTTGCTTCCTAACGTCATCTTCACTTCCTCTTCTTTCACCCCCGCCACCTGTCGGTGATGACAGGGGGGAAAGGGTAAAAGAAATTTTAAATTCTTTTAATGAAAACTAGGGAAAGGAGGGTCCTAAGCAGGGTGGGATGGGATATTACATCCTCTCCCCCTTAAAGAACTCGAGATGTTCTCATCTCGAAAGAGTTGGGGAAGATTAGCATTAATGGGCCTTAAGGCCAGTGGGTTAGGACCCACCATGCATCCGCTGTGTACTTGTAATGAATCATAAGCATGCGGTCTTTTGAAACTTATTGTATTAGATATATTCGAGTCTAAATTACAAGAGAAAAGCTTATTGTAGTTACATCTTGTGAATCTTTTCTAGGTTTTCCCTAAGTATCTAGTAGATTCTGGATCATTGGAGCTTGTACAATTTCATTCCTTGTAAATTCAAGTTCTCTTGAGCCCTGTTGGGACAATTGACGTGGATATGTCCAATGTTGTGGCACTCGGAGCATCGGTGTTTAGGCTGCTTTGGACATTCCCTTTTGAAATGACCTAACTCCCTGCAATAAAAATAGTGCGGAGCTTTATCACTTATGGTCACAAGATTCCTAGTTGTCCTTGGTAAGATTTTCTTCTTTAGACCAAAATTCCCTAAGATCCTTTTAGCGGATCAAAGTGGTCCTTTATCTCAGAAACTCGATTTCCAAATTGTCCTCTTCTTAGTTGGACTGAGCTCCATGGAAAATCGTCTTTGCTTGTAATACTAAAGAATACCTCCAAGCTTCGTCATTTTGGTAAGACCCAATCTATATTAGTTGAGAAGAAACAACTTAAGAGAAATTCATTGCAAGTTATAACTATCATTCCTTGCTAAGGTATCTTTGATCACTTGTAAGTTCTAAGATCAAAATTGATGCAACTCATATTTATTCGGGTTAATTGTAGTTACAAGAGTAAAGTTTATTCCAATACAAGTTGTATTTCATGTTGATTAAATTTCAAGGATTTCTAATCATCTTGAAGAGGTGTAGTAGGTTCTAGGTCTTCGTCTTCATGTGATTTCTCTATATATCCATAGATTGCACTTGTATAGCTTCGTTTCCTTGGAGATTCAATGTCTTCTGTACTTAAGTTAGGGCAGTTTGCTTGGATGTGCCCTAGCTCATTGAAGTGGTAGCATCGACGGTTGGGCCATCTCCTACGGATGTGCTCTATCTCTCCGCATGTGTGGCATCTCTTGTTGTGATCTCGGGAATCATCTTTGTCACAATTGCCCGATTTAAGTTCTTGGACGATTGGCTTTGCTCGAAGTAATGCATCTTGCAATTCCATTGGATGCATTGCTTCAAGGCGGTGGTTTAAAGGAGTGTTCAGGCCATGGCAAAACTTGGATACTTGCTCTGCAATATCCATAGGTGGTGCGTATTTTAGTAGGGTTACAAACTTTAAGTAGTAGGCTTCCAAGGTCAATTCCAGCTGCTTTAGCTTGACGAATTCATTCATCCTCAAAGTCTGGTAGGTTAGCGAACGGTATCGTTCGCGTACAATATCTTTCAATTGAGCCCAAGTGACAACAGCTTTAGAAATACCTTGATCTTTGCACCATTGCTTCCACCATATCCGAGCAACTAACTTAAGTTTGGCTATCACTGCTTGATTGGAAAAAGCCGTTTCTGAAGTAAAGAAATAATCATCCATAGACTCAATCCATATCTCTATCTTTGCCGCGACGTCTATTACTTTTTCACCAAACTAGGGTGCCTTAATATGCTTGAGAATGAAAATTTTCACTTGCATGTCGGTATTCATGGGTGCAGAAGGTGCCTAACAATGAAGTCATACCACTTAGGTTATTTTGTTTAGGATATGTCTATGAGATAAACCAACTATAACGTGCTCATCTATCAGTTGTCATCATGGCACGTTTTTTTTAGCGGTCCATGGAGAGATGAGTCTAAGTGACACCACCCAGCACTCCCATGGAATGTCACGGGGTTTGTCGCCTAGGGTTGCTCGCGTCTGCCTCGCAAAAACAGAACATTCACGGCCGAACCCATTGGGATCAACTTGAAATTTGGATTCCTAGTGGTCAAGATCTTTTGACAGCATTCTAGTATCGGGTCTTCGACATCCTACTTTAGGTAGAGATATCCAAACCGAAGCAGACACATGTTGCACTTCGTTCAAAGAGAATGGAAAATGAGAGGGATGCGTTGCTCAACCCCTCAATGCGTAGGGTATAGTCCCATTCCGGTCCCCTAAAGCAACATGAATTGGGTTCTAACCTAACAATATCTAAAGGTTTAAAACCTTGTGAGAAGCCTCCCAGCTCTCTGGGACCACCCTGTCGTAGGGCAGACCCATTGGGGCTCCACCCACCCATGTTCCTTGATAGCTTTAGTTTTCTAATTAGATCCTATTGCATTTATGTGTAATATTTAAAATCAACTTTCTTAATTAAGCCTTTTAGGTAATAGGGCTCATTCACAAAATTTATAGCATTGACACGAAAATAGAGCAAGCAGTCATTTTGAAAAACAAGTTCCTTAACTTATCTTCCAGTTAATCTTTGTCTCCTACCCATATAGGAGAAATTATATATCTCTTCTGCTTAGTAGAATTAACTGGTCCAAATCACATGGCACCATAAATTTCATCCTTTATCTAGAATAGGATCTTCCAACGCCACAGACATTGGGCTCACGGTAGTCTTCAACTCCATTCTAGACTAGGAAAGGGGTGCCCTCCACCTGACCCTAAGCGGCCTAGGAGTGAAACACAATTTTTGTGGTTGATCTTTTCACCACTCGATCTTCGGCCCGTGAATCGAGCAGTGCCCTTCTTGGGTTGAACCGTGGTGTGACCTTGGAGATGATCCACCCGCGCAAAATATCATTTCCTTAATTAATCTAGTTAAGAATCAAGCACAATCAAGGCAATCGGCCTAATATCATCTTCCAAGAAAGCATTCCTTTATCCGCCATGGCAACTTGTCATCATAGACCCCTTCCATGAATTTACCATAAATCACAAGCACTTGGAATAATCATCCAAATCGCAATCCAACAATTAGTTTAATTGATTCCAAGAGGCATATTCCACGGTGGATTCCGTAAAATTTTATTATTGCCGGGGCCCATGCACAAGGTGGATTCCTTGTGTGAAAAGTCGATGGGGACACTTGTCCTTTTCAGGCATCTTGTTAATTTAATGTGCAAGTGGGTGATTCTAAAAAATACATATTTAAATTAATGGATGTTTATGAGTTTAGAGTGCGCACTTGTAATAAATTAAGGTTAGGATTTAGTTCTAACCAATTTATTTATTTTGTAGTTGAAGACTGCTAGGTATTCACTTTTGTTGGTTTAATTTTATTATCTTCTAACAATTGTGAATGCTTCAGTTGATGTGTAAAGCAGGCAGTGGTGGCATTGGGAAGCACTAGTGGGCGATAGCGTGTATTCAAGTTATTTAGAAAAAAGTATCATTTTTGATGGGTGCGCATCTTAGGCGTGGCACTAATATTTATTTTGACGTGCTTATTTATTGAAGCGCTTAATATTTATTTATTATTTTGTATGCATGGACGTACGATTTAAATATTTGTTATTGGACATTGTATTTGGGCACCACTCGACTCTTTGGACGCCCAATAGCTTGAATTCTTTAGTGGGACAAAAGCAAACACAAAAGCTAAAGCGTGCTAATTGTAAATTGGGCTATTTTTTGAGCTTGGAGATGAATAATATATCAAATACGTGCTTTGTGGAGCGCTCACACAAGGCATGGGGGGAGATTGTACCCAATTGGTCTTTTGCTTCATGTCGTGCAAGATTTCTCTCTTGTTTTTTATGCAAAAATAGAGTTCTTTTGTTCTTGGGGACCTTCCGGTGCTCACTACGTGCGCATATAGTATCTGATATGTGCACCAGTGGTATCAGAGCGAAGCTGAGATCGAGAGCCTCCAATCGCTACCATCTCGCGCGAAGGCAGAGATCCTGGAATGATCGAGCTCTACAGTTAGTCTCGTGGCAATTCTCATGGCAATCCGTCAATACTACCAGCACGTTCCTGGTGGTGAAGAACCCCCTGCTGCATTGTCAGATCATGAAGGACCACTTCCAGACGATGAAGGACCACTTCCCAAGCTCCTTTGCAAGTCGTTTCATACTCAGAGAAGCAGATAAGACATTATCACTAAGTTTAGTTTATAATCTTAATTAAGCTTAACAAAAGCTTTATAAAGAAAAAGCTTAGCTCTCCATAATCTCATGAATTGTGGCGGAAGGATGCACTGAAGGACGTCGACGTCATTCAGAACATATCGACGCCTCAATTAAAAAAAAAACAACTAGTTAAAGCTTAAAGCTTAAAGCTTATTAAGTTCCAAGTCTACTAAGTCACAAGTTTCAATTTCAACTCTCTTTCATAGCGACAGTTCCCACTGGATTAAACACGAACTCGTCTTCAACCTTCAGCAAGCCCCTATTCACACATGTGGACTGACAAAGCCAAATTCCAGCAAACAGTTTGCAACACGCAGTCTGCACGCACGAATTATCTTCTTGGAAGATGACCGTGACATCAAATTTCGTATTCGCAAAGGAAAAATACTACAAAAAGCCATTTAAAAAAAAGAGAAATAAGCCTTGTAAACCCGACTTTGAGGTACGCTCATCCCGCTAACAAGATTTCAAGTGTGTGAAGCCTTTTGGAATTTTGCAGGATGTCTAATTAAACCATGGAAGATTTTATGATTGAAGGTGACCTACCTGAACCAACGATGGAGCAAAAATTGGATTTGATTATGATGCAGCTTCAAGAGGAATGAAGAGTATGTTAAACTTTGCAAGCTCAATTGGCCAATCTGCAATGATCTACCGCTGACCAAGATGGACCGCAATCTGAAGATCTTATACGACGTACGATCGATGCAACACTTGAAGCGCAATCTATTCAGAAAGAAACAAAGATAAGTAAAAGAAATTTCAAATTTTGTACTTTCGATGGGTCACACGATGGAAAGACTGTACTTGCTTTTATTAGTCAATTTGATGATTATTTCCATGAAGAACAATATGTTGAGAAAGACAAAATTAAGTGTACCACTAATCATCTAGTGGACCGAGCATCCCTATGGTGGACTGTTGTTCGCAACAGCATTGATTGTCCTACTACTTGGGAGACTTTCCAAAAGAAATTTTTGCAAAATTTCCTTCCACCCCAATTCCACGAAAAAGCAATCAAACAATGGGATCTTCTGCCAACAGAGGGATCGTGAGCCTATTTCACAATATATCGAGCGTTTTTGGAATGCTTTATTGCAACTATGAATGCTCGAAGATGTACCTGAAGCAACCCATAAACGTAAATTTATGTTTGACTTACTTGGACATTTTTATGCGGAGGTCAACATGTTCAAGCCAACGACTCTCGAAGATGTAATTTCCTTGGCCCATGACACTGAAGACAAAATTCGAGGACGAGAGAAGTGACCACAACAATTTCAAACTAATGGTAACTTTGGTTCAAAACAATTCAATTCAAATTTTCGAAGATTCAATCAAAACCGTTTCCTTCCATCTTCATTCCGTTGTCGTCGTGTTAAGGGCTGAAGGTCTACCACCGGGACTTTAGTGCAGAAGAGGAGTTTAGGATTTCCAAGTTCAGGAAGGGGAAATAAATTGGGGTTTAACAAGATCCAGGATTTAGAAATGATTTAGGTAAAGAAGAAGAATTCAAGCTTTTTCTCTATGTATTTAGCATACATGAACGGAAGAACTAACTCTATCTTGATTATATCAAATGCCTCTGGATACATACATCATATCATAAAGGATATTTTCAGATTCTCAATTCAATTATGAATATCAAATGCAAGTTCTAATGGCTTTTATTTCAAGTACATAGATGGATTTCAACCCTTTGGAACAAGTATTATGTTGATAGACTCAAATACATTCAAGATTTGGGCCAATGATACATGAAATGAATTGAAGAAGCATAATTTTAGCTTTAGCCTTGTTTTAAAATAGAAAATTCCAGTCCATAATTAAGCTCAAAATGAGTGCATAAACTCATGAAGAAGCTCCTCTAATCATTAATGAACAAAGTCCTGATGAAAAGAGGTCATTTCCTTCCATTACAACCACATAAATCTCTTGTTTGCTCATAAAAATGGACAATAACAGTGGACTGCCCTGTTTATGACTGGTTATTTCAGCCCATAACAGCCCATATACCTTCAAAATCCTCACCCTTTGCTTGCCCCAAAGTCACTCAAGTACTTGGGTACAAGTCGGGCTTCATTGGACCAAGAATGAGGTAGACAAAATGAGAGAAGTCGTGCATAAGAGCAGACTGAATACTTTTCTCTCAGATTTCCCCCTTTTATAGACTGTTTCAACATGCATTTTCGTCAGACCAAATGGGCAGAGAAGTGGAGCTCTCACAGTGTTTACATCTTTAGCTTCTGGGCCTGTTGATCTTCAGTTTGCATGCTCCAAAGCATGCACCATAGCTTCAGCTTTCTCCAGTTGTGCTCAGACTGTGCAGCCCGCATTTTGCGTCGAAAATTGCGGGCTGCTCCCTGCTCAGGCCCAGGTCACTTTTTGACCTACCCAGGTCACTTGCTAGTCACTTAAGTCTATTACTTCACATCCCCTATGAACTTAGTGGACTTTTGGCAACTTTTGGCATTTTTCTTGAGTTCTAACCATATTTTTACTTGTGAATCAATGTGATTTATCCTGCAGACTGTCAATTACTTCCAATTAACCAAGTTGTAGGTTTCCATAGACTTATTTTTCATCAATATACATGGTATAATTGAAAATTACATGCTAAATACAAAAGAACTTATGTAACTAAGTTGGTTATTGGATAACAATGTTTGAATTTTGTATGCAAATTCCTCATATAACTCCCAGTGAAGTTCTTCTGTGTTCATAAGAATCCCATGATTTATATTATGAACAGTAAACTCTTTGACACCGTAAATCTTGGACAAGACCACCTGCTTTGCCATCATTTCTAAACATTCTCCAGCCAAATCCCAACATTTCTAAACTTTCCGCTATTACCAATAATGTATCCAAAGCCAAACCCATAGTCTGTTACAAATGTCATCAACCTCGACATCTAGCGACGAATTGTCAATTCGAAAAGCCAATTGTACACATCAATTATTTGGGAGTGACAGAAGATGAAGAACATGAAGAAATGTCGAATTTCATGGAAGACGATGACGATATTGGTACTACTTCAGATACTTTACCAAGTATGCCAAATTTCCATTCTTTATTAACAATGAAATGTCTTGTGCATGGTAAAGAAAAGATTGTTTTACATGATGATGGGAGCACACACGACTTTATTTCTGCAAAATTAGTTAAAGAATTGAATTTACATACTATTTCTACACATTATCGGATCAAGGCTAAATTCTTAGGCACTAGATACAATGGAACACAAGAAGTGCATAACTTAGAAATTAAAATTGGTGATTATATTGAACGTAGAAATTTCTTAGTTGTGCCTTTGCAATCTAGTAATATTATCTTAGGAATGCCTTGGCATCATCAGTACAATCTCGATATAGATTACTCCACGCATTCAATGAAGATTCACTCTAATGGGAAACAAATCCTATTGCATGGTATGTGCACTTTTGATAATTTTCCATTGCTTAGTCATACACAGGCTAAATGTGCATTACGAAAAGGTAGCAAATCCTACTTAATATGGGTGAATGAAATTGAAGCTAAAGAAAATCAAATGCATCCTAAGTACACACAATTTCTTTCACAATTTCAAGATTGTTTTGCCTGCTGACTTATCACCTGGCTTACCACCCATATGTTTCGAAGATCACAAAATAGACCTAATTTATGGATCACAACCACCATGTAAAGCACTATATAGACATAACCAAATTGAATAGAAAGAAATTCAAGCCCAAATTGAAAAATTGTTAACCCGAGGACTCATTAGACCTAGTAGTTCTCCATTTGGTGCACCTATCTTATTAGTAAAGAAGAAAAACAATACCTATCACATGTGCATTGATTATCGTGCCCTAAATAAGATCAGTGTTAAGAATAGATATCTAATTCCTAGGGTAGATGATCTTATGGACAAGCTACAAGGATCTGCAATATTTAGCAAGATAGATCTTAAATCTGGATACCATAAAGTAAGATTGGACACATTTGATATATTCAAAATTGCATTTAGAATACAATTTGGACACTATGAATTCCTTGTTATGCCTTTTGGTTTAACTAATGCACCAGTCACATTCAGTTGTATGATGAATTACATATTTTTGAAGCATCAACATTGTGTCATTGTTTTTTATTATGACATATTGGTTTTCAATAAGAATGAGAACGAGCATTATGAACATTTATATTTGGTTTTTAAATTATTTAAAGAGAATAAATTATATGCTAATCTGAAAAAGAGTGAATTTTTTCAAACACAAATTGAATACTTAGGACATATTGTTTCATCTAAAGGTATTAGAGTTGACCCTAAAAATATAGAAGCAATTTGAATTGGCCCATATCTAAAAATGTGCACGAATTACGTTCTTTCTTAGGTCTTGCTAGCTTTTACAAAAAATTTGTGAGAAATTTTTCATTGCTTGCATTACCTTTGAAAAAACTATTAAAGAAGGGCATCGTGTATCATTGGTCTAATAATCAACATAAGTCCTTTGATTTACTGAAACATGCTTTAACTCATGCTTCTATATTGCAATTATCAGACTTCAATAGACTATTTTCCTTAGTAGTCATTGATGTTAGTGGATTTGGAATAGGAGCAATCCTTATGCAAGATTCTCATCCCATAGCCTACTCTAGTTGCAAACTCAAACCTTCCGAACTTAAGTATTCTACTTATGATAAGGAATTGCTAGCTGTAGTACAAGCTTTACGTCAATGGAAACACTATTTAATGGGATCTGAATTCATGATCAAAACTGACCAACAAAACATTAAATATCTCCTTAGTCAACCACAAATATCTGACCGACACATTAAATGGGCTCCTTTTATTCAAAGTTTTCATCCACTCCTACAATATCAACCTGGAAAAAAGAATGTTGTTGCCAATGTTTTAAGTAGAAGACCGACTATTCATAATATCTCTGTGATATCTTTTGACTCTCTTATCCCTATGAAAGATACTTATAACCAAGACCCTACTTTTCAAGCTGATTGGAATAAACTAGTTGCAAATAATTGGATTACCATTGATTCATTGTCTTACACTGATGGATTTATGTTTTATGAAAAAAGATTATGTGTAATGTTCCATTTCGATCATTTATTTTACATGAAATTCATTGTCCGCCATACTAAGGTCATAGAGGAATTATTTCCACTTTGCGTACACTGATTGAAGATTTTTATTAGCCACACATGGAATCTGATGTATCTAACTTTGTATCTGAATGCTTAATTTGCCAAAGAGTTAAAAGACACCATGGTAAACAATATGGTTTATTAATGCCTTTACCAATTCTAGAACGACCATGGGAACATATCTCAATGGATTTTATCACTGGTTTGCCTAACACTAAAGCTAATCATGACATGATTTGGACTATTATCGATAGATTTAGTAAACAAGCATATTTTATTTCATGCAAGAAAATGTTAGCTGCATCTCAAGCTGCTCAATTGTTCTTGAAAACTATTTTCACTAATCATGGTTTGCCAAAAGTTATTATTTTTGACTGCGATTCTAGATTTTGAAATAATTTTTGGATTACTTTGTTTGCTAATTTAGGAACAAAGTTTGATATTTCATCTGTATTTCATCCTGAAACAAATGGGTAAACAGAAGCTACTAACAGTACCACTTTAGATCTTTTGTGTGCATACACAATTTCAAAACCACAAACATGGGATACACATTTACATTTACTTCAGTTTGCATACAATAATACACCACATATAGCTACACAGAAAGCACCATTTGAAATTATTTATGGATATAGATTACCTACACCTATTACATCATTGTCAAACAAAGTTCATGCTGCTGATGATATTGCTAATATGCATGCTACTATATTTGATGAAATTAAAGATATTATTGCGAAAGCCCAGCAACCGTATACAAAACAAGCCAACAAGAAAATAAAAGCTATGAGTTTCAAAGTTGATGATTATGTTTGGTTATGAATTGAAAAGTGAAGATTACAAAGTGTTGACAAACACCCTGTTGTAAAGTTAGCTCCTAGATTTTATGGACCTTTTAAGATCATTCACAAAATCAATGACAATGCATTTAAACTAGAATTACCACAACACTGGAAAATCCACAACACTTTTCATATTAGTTTGTTACGACCTTTTAGAGGCCAATTACATGTACATTTTGTTTATGAAAACCCTCCTTCGCTAGAAGAAGAAGCTGAAATCCTTGAGCCTGAAACTATTCTAGATATTGACTTTATGACCACTAGAACTGGCCGTAGATATTCTAGATATTTGGTTAAGTTTAAAAATCATCCTGTTGAAGAGGCCCAATGGATGCACGCTCGAGACCTAAGTGCTTACCTCTCAGAGCTGGCTCCACATTGAGCTAATAGCAATTGAGGACAATTGCTATCCCACCTCGGGGGTATGATGCTAAGAGGCATATTCCACGGTTGATTTTGTGAGGTTTTGTGGTGGATTCTGTAAAATTTTATTTATTGCCAGGGTTCATACACAAGGTGGATTCCTTGTGTGAAAAGTCGATGGGGATATCTAACCTTTTCGGGCATCTTGTTAATTTAATGTGCAAGTGGGTGATTCCATAGCAGGTGATTCCACAAAATACATATTTAAATTAATGGATGTTTATGACTTTAGAGTGCACACTCGTAATAAATTAAGGTTAGGATTGAGTTCTAACCAATTTATTTATTTTGTAGCTGAAGATTGCTAGGTATTCACTTTTATCGGTTTAATTTTATTATTTTCTAACAATTGTGAATGCTTCAGTTAATGTATAGGGCAGGCAATGGTGGCGTTGGGAAGCATTGGTGGGTGACAGCGTGTATTCAAGTTATTTAGAAGAAATTATCATTTTTGATGGGTGCGCATCTTAAGCGTGGCACCGATATTTATTTTGACGCGCTTATTTATTGAAGCGCTTGATATTTATTTATTATTTTTTATGCATAGATGTACGATTTAAATATTTGTTATTGGACATTGTATTTGGGCACCCAATAGCTTTAATTCTTTAGTGGGACAAAAGCAAACACAAAAGTTAAAGCGTGCTAATTGTAAATTGGGTTATTTTTTGAGCTTGGAGATGAATAATATATCAAATACATGCTTTATGGAGCACTCATACAAGGCATGGGGGGAGATTGTACCCAGCTTCATGTCATGAAAGATTTCTCTCTTATTTTTTGTGCAAAAGTAGAGTTCTTTTGTTCTAGGAGACCTTCCGGCGCTCACTACACGTGCATACAACATCCGATCTATGCACCATTAATGCAAAAGCATTTAGGACTTTGTTTGATCAACCAGCAAAAAACAATGGTATTCTTTTCCAAACATTGTAAGATTAGTTGCAATAACATTTCCATCACATATTTGCTCTCCCCTTTGGGATCAAAGAGTGATACTAGGAATAATTTTAACTTGACTTTATCTTCCTTTCCCCTAAGGCAAAGAATGTGAGACAAATGTGTAACGATGCAAGGCTATCTTCCAATGTAAAATAAACCCTGAATTATTATGCAAGTTGTAATCAACTCATGGTTTGGTAGCACAAGGTAAACTCTTTATTCAATGCAAAACCTTCATAGGATGGATGCAAGAATTTAATGCCAGATCCATTTTGTATTCCATTGACGTATGTTTCATATAATCATTCCCTTGCATGCATCGTCTATGTGCATAACCCTTAAGGTAACCTTGTGAACTCTAAACAATATTGCCCTAAGTATAGACTAATCAAAGACTTATCGATGCTTAATACTTTAGAATCTTATATGCCGCTTATGCTATGCATGGATTTGTCGCATAGTAACTAGGTACAATTAACTTTCCTTGATACAAGCACTTTGCAAACTTCATCTTTGAATATTTGAGATGAGATTTATCCTTTTTCAATGACCTATTCTAGCATGGCATAGTACGGAGCCTAACGTATCTCATGTGGGAATCATAACAAGTATCTTATTAATTTGAAAATTCATTACTTACGACCGGTATTGCAGTTGGATTGGTAGTAATGCCCTCGCCTAAGGCTGTGTTGCTTGTCGAGGGATTGCCATCCGTGCATGACAGTTTCTGCTTGGGGGCCATCTTTGATGTTCTTCTCTTTTAGATGCAATTCACACAAGACTTCATCAGCCACTTGCTCGAGAAGAGGAAAATTGGGGAGAATTGGCTCGTGGGTTAGGGGATGAGCTCGAGGAAAAGGAAAAGGAGAATATACATGTGGCCATCCTCTAAGGAGGGGAAGAGAAGGAGACCCCTTGGATTGTTCATTTTCTCTCTCTCACCCTCTTTATCACCGTCTCTCTCTTGCTTTAGTGTGCATGGGCGTCAAGGCCTCCCTCTTTGCCTACGATGGGGGGGTTTTTATATAATGGGGAGTGGTGGGTATTATTGGGGGGGGGGGCGTGGAGGGAAGGTGGAGTGGTGGTGGCGATGACCACCACCTATTCTGCATGGTGGCATGGAGTTTTGTAGGCCAGTGGCCTCATTTTTGTCCTCTCCTTCATCATCATGATCTTTGTCATTGGCAGTTATTCTTCTCCCTTGACAGCATTGTCATCTTCCTCTTCGTCCATTTTGACTGTTGCTCCCCGACATCATCTTCACTTCCCCTTCTTTCCCCCCTGCCACCTGTCGGCGACGATAGCGGGGGAAAGGGTAAAAGAGATTTAATTTCTTTTAATGAAAATTAGGGGAGGGGGGTCTTTTACTGGGCAAGATAGGATATTACAATCTACCTACCTATAATAAGATTAGTAGACTTGATCTATTCAATGGGAGTGATAAGTCAATTGTTGCAAAACCCATGCAAGTGGAGCAACAAGAAGCAACCCATAGTTGCTTTCTCAAGTGCGAAAGTAGATTATAGAGGTATAGCATTGGTAGCATGTGAGCAGACATGGCTAAGACTACTTTATTTGATATGGGGATTGAGATAGGTGGTGGAGTTATCACATACTATGATAGCTTTAGTAGCATCATGTTGGCAAAGAACCCAATCTATCATGTAAGGATGAAGCATATTGAAGTGGACTATCATTTTGTTAGAGAGAAAGTTATGGATGGAGAGATAGACTTCGTAATATCAAAACCAATGGCCAAGTTGTAAATATCTTTACCGAATCATTGGGTAAATAGTATTTCCGAAGCACACTTAGGGTATTGTACTTGGAAGCTCATTTTGAGCTTGAGGGGGAGTGTTGAGAAATAAGGCATAGGGTAAGTATATATCCTATGCATACACTAAAGAAATGAAAGATATGTGTAAAGTGACTTAAGAGTCAAAATGTATCGTCAAAATGTATCTATCACTTTCGCGAGATGCTTTGTGTGCATGATATTGACCATGAAAGAAAGAGATGAATGAAGACGAAGAATGAGATGATGGATTGAGCTTCCATATCTTGTGCCATCTCCCTTCCATTGCGTATCTAAATTGAATCCTTTCACATCTCAAACTTTAGCCTTAGGGGATTGACTTTACAACCTATCCTAAAAAGGACTTCTATAACACAATCTAAGTAAAACACCCCCCAATTGAAACGGCCCTCTTGTTAGAGGAGTTGCTAATTGAGTTAGCTCAAAACCAATGATCTGTGAGCACTGATACCCAATCGCCTTGACCCCACCAAGCATCCCAATCCCTCGCCCAAACAAGATCCTAACCTTCAAGGTTGCTTGACTGTTCTAAAAAAACATGTAGTAAGTGCCATCTTAACTAGCTATTGCCTTAGCCTAAGCAAAGCCACACACAAACTTACCCACAAGGAACCACAACAACAGTAGGCTTGTGTTGCTACTACAACTCATGATTCGTAGGCTAAAATCAGTGGAATTACCTTACTCACAAAGCTGCAGAACCCATTACACCTACTCACATTTAGGCCAACTACTATTGTTGATGCCCAAAAGAATGCTAGGTCCATCATGGTCAACCACCCAATCAAATTTAGGCAAACCTTCACTTTGATGCCCAAAAGATTGCTAGGTCCATCATTGTCAATGACCCAATCACATTCAGGCTAAACACTATCTTGATGCCCAAAATATTACTAGGTGCATCATGGTCTATGGACCCAAGTAGAGCATAGAGACCCCCTCAACCAGCCCCACAATATCCATGGCACAAGAAATTGTGAGCCTATCCATTGACTACCCACCTCATGCAAAACCTCTGACTGACCAATCCACCATTCCACACATACAAGCTCAATGTACCTCCTTTTAGAATCAATGATCACAAGTCACTTTCCCCTACCTATCTAAAAAGAGCAAGTAATGCTATAGCTCCATCTACAAAATGGATAAAGAATTGGACCAACAAACCCAACACAGTTTGATCAAATGTTTCCTACAACTAGACTCTACCTTTAGTACTTTCACCAGCCTCCTCAACGAGGACAAATTTGTGTTCACTACACTACAAGGGATAGATTTTGATCAACAAGTAAGCATGTGGGTGACTAGAACCAATATGGTTCAAGCTCCTAACCAATCTAAAAAAGTTGATTGACACTTACTAAACCTTGAAGGAACTAATAGCTGGGTGTGGCCTAGCCGACTATGTCCAACCCCTAGACAACCATGTTCACTTGATGGTAGGCTTGGCCCTTATTAGAAACAATCATTCCTGATACTAAATCCATCGAGTTATCCTATGTGGTAAATAGGGTGACATGTTTGTGGAGAAGACAATAAACTTCAAACTCAGTCCCCATAATCAATAGGAGATACTATTGGCATCAAAGCTAAATCATGAAATTATATTAGGACATAGAAAACACCACAAGTTGCAGAATGGTGGGATGACACCATCATCTACAGTGAATGCATGCTATTAACAACCATTACAATAATGAAGGTGTGCTAATAAAAGCCATTACAGATAATGACCTTTGAGTCACCATGTAGGTATTCCATCATCTCTTCACCTATAATAAAGCTCACTAGAATCCCTAGGTGGTTGTTGAAAGACATCATAACAGGGAATACTGTCAATCAAGCTTTGAATACCCTCTTACTAGAATGTGTAATTAGGTCCATAACCAAGGTAAATAAAGTCATCTTGAAAGACCCCAACCATAAACTAAATTGCATAAAGGTGCACAAAAACATTATCAACTAGGGTATCTCACTGGCATGAGTCATTGCATTCATTGTGGGTGTCCCCTTATAGGATATTATGTCACCCAAGTTTGTAGCCTACTAGCCACAGCCACCGCCATAGGAGTCTGCAAGAGAGCATAGCACCAAGAAAAGGAGAAGTGATAATAGGGAGGAAATAGAAACCTAAATCCTATTGATGAGCTAGAGAAATTAAAGAAGAAAAAAAGAGAGGATATTGAACTTATCTCATCATCTTCATTAGGAAAGAACGATGAATGAGTATATGAGTTAAAAGGAAGGAGGTTAAGGAAGGAGTGGAAAAAGCTAGAGCCTAGATTGAAACATAGCCAAGAGGAAAATGAGAGAGCACTTAAGGATTCCCTTAAGGAGGTCTTGTGCAAAAAGGATCAATCCATCTCCCAAAAATTAGCACAAATCTTGGCCAAGAAAGGAGAGTCACTAAAGGGAAAGTGAAGGCCTTAGAAAATTCATTGTCACTTGAGTCATTGACTATCCATGACTTAATAACTCAGTTAAAGGGTGTGAAAGCATAGATAGATGATCTTACTAAGATAAATGAAACCACAACATCAAGTTAAGATATTAGCCTATGCTCAGAAGAATCATCAAAAAGCACCCATGAACCACCTATAAGAGGAGAGAGTGCAACAAGCAGGGTGCAAGCTTTGGAATAATTATGTGAGGAGCTTAGAAGAGATAAGGGTGAAGCTATAATATCAAGACCACCTATAAAAAAGACTCGATGAAACTCAAGAAGCATATAGGAAGTTTCTAGTTGCATTAGAGGAGAAAGTGACGTACCTCCAATCATAGGAAAAAGGCTCAGAGTTATAAGAGGAGGATCTTGAGACCCAACAGAAAGATGAGGCACTCAAAGTCGAGGATCAATAAAAAATCAAACTATGCAAGTATATTTTGGACATGAACCAAAAATGGATAGGGACTTATCTTAAATTCAACTAGGAGAATGCTAAGACAAGATTTTAAGAAATGACCTAAGTCTAGTGCTATACAATGAAAGCCATCACAAAGTGCAATTGGAGGCTTATAAGTTTTTCATAGCTAAGTAGCAAGAGCCTTTGAAGGAAGCAACATTAATGACCTATACCCCACACACTAACGATTTAGAGGAGATAAAGGCTTAATTAGGGTTGATGTGAAACATCTTGGAAAGTATGGAGAGAATCAAAGATATTGCACTAATGAACGAAGAGTTGACCAAGGAGTATTTTCGTCACCATCTTAAAAAGAAAGATTGCACAATGAAGTGGCTAGATCCATTAGATGTCAAGGCCTATCAAAAATCTTTTAGAGTTCAAGGAAGTAGAGAAAGATACCTAAAGTTGAAGCCTAGATAACTATGGCCATGTTTACTAGAATGGTCATTTTGTAAAAGAGCTCACCAACTTTCCAAGCCCTTCATCACACATGTAATTGCCTTTGACTCCTCATCAAGATTCTACAACAACCAAAAACACCTTACAAAGATGGGCTACCACCACTTTGTACTTTTATCATGCTTGATGGAATGCCTAGCAAGCTCACTTTAAGCAAATCATCGTATTTGTAGATCATGTGAGTGGCTAGGTGACAACTAGCCTAAGTGCTTCATAGGTTGAAACTCTTAAAATAATAGGATCGTGTCTATTGGTCCCAACATTGAGCTTATGAACTGCAATAGCCTTCAAGAGTAACTTAGCTTTAAATGGAGCAAACGTAAATTGCTACTCCTTTATAAATGTAACAATGTGGTTTGAATCGAAGAGAGGCCTATTTAATAAATGGGAGATTGCCAATGTCTTCAAGGAAAAGGTTCAAAGTGTGACCATTAGCACAAGATATCCTTGTAACTTCAAGATAGTTGTTGAGCATCAAATCACTAGCTCTTATGTTTAAAGCCTTGTGAGTGACCACGCTAGTGACATTCTTAGGCTCTCGTAGATGAGCAATGAGTCTCTCATATAGCTTAGCCAAATTTGTGGAAATTTTCTCATTGAGAAATGTATCAAGTACCTCAAGGAACATAGAACCCCAAGGCCAAATGCACATGATATTGATAAACTAGCTTTCTGACCATTGGTCCTTCCATCCAATGCTATTGTGCACCCATACATTAATACACAAAAGCAAGTATAGTGTGGCCCACAAACCATGATATCAATCTAGGCATATCAACACAATAAAATAAACACCTAAGGATCACAATTATTTCAAAGTTTGATAAAATCTCCAACACTATAGAGTAATCAAAATTTATTGATATATTTATATAAATAATAGTTTTTCACTTTACTTTATGAGCTTATCTCAGAGTGTGAGTAAGTCTCTAACACAATAAAATAAATTCCTAACTAAATCACAATTATTCTAAAATGCAAAAATTCTCCAACACAATAGAATAGTCAAATGCATTAATATATTTGTGCAAATAAGAATGTCCACTTTACTTCTATGAGCTTATCTTAGCGTGTGAGAATTTCTTTAATAGAATAAGATAAATGTCTAATTATGATAATTATTTGAAAGTGTGAGAAATTCTTCAATACAATAGAATAATTAAAATCTCTAAATTTTCATAACATTTAACTGATAGATATCCGAATATCAAATTAATGCTAAAAATATTAACTTATTTTAAAGTAAAATTTAGTTTTAAAATATTTAATTAATAAATTAATATAGTTTTATTACTGTATTTAACTTAGTTTATTATTATATGATTAATTATAATTAAATTAATAAATTAAAATTGAATAAATAAATTATTATTAAATTGAAATAAATTACAAAAATATTTTTAGATTATTAAATTATGGATTATTAAATTTTATTTTAAATCAAAAATATCTTAGAGTGTGAGATAATCTCTCACATAAGAATAGGATACTATAATCCTATTTTTGAGTTTATTATGCAACCTAGCTACCAAAAAATAAGCACTCACAATTTTGGTAAATCACCTCTAGTTTGGTAAAACGTGGATATAAGTCTAAAAATTATAATCTAGCTTTTCAATTGATCAAAAAGCTTATAATTGAAAACAATTCATTGCATTAAAAAATATTTTTAAATAATGTAAAGTTCAACCTAGAAACCATCCTCTATAACACAAGGAGAATATGATGAGGTTGTATTGTATAGTTTACCTAATAACTACCAATCTCAAATCCAAGATAATGGATTTTTCCAAATAGATTGATAATGACCATGTCATCATGTTAGAATATTAGGCTCCTCTTGATAGCCAAATTGTCGTAGCCTCTAAAAAATAGGCATTACTTATGGATTTAGGAATTAGATGTGTGGTCTTCCTCACCTAAATATACATACATCACATATATATGCTCTGCACATCCCCACATCCATCCCAAAAATAACATAATGATACCAAGTAATAGCAAAGATACCTTCTCCCACTCAACCATTAAGATAACAAAAATAACTCCAAGTAAAATGAACCAAACATCAAGAGAAACATATAAAGCCATACCTTTGAATCTTCAAACATGTAAGTTAAATGTAGATTGCCCCTTCGTTTCTTTACAATCAAACAAGCATGAAAACTAAAGTACAAAGAGGAAAATAATTTGAACCAGATAATCAAAGATAAGACCTTTTCATAAATAAAAAATCACAAATCCAAAATCAGGTATCATGTGTGTTCAAAACCATAGATAAATTGCAGACCTAGCATGTTTACCTACATGTGTAGACCCACATTTGATGTTTTAATTTCAACACATTTAACTACATGCATATTCCCATGTTAACTCTAAAAAAAACTCACATAGGCGTGTGTAACTCGGTGGCTAAGCATTCATTTCACTTCGCAACAATAGAAAGGAATTGCATACCGTTGAAGTGGAAGAAAATGGCCTGTTTTTCTCCTTTGAGTACTCCACAATACCTCTTGAAAGTCTAGCTCTTTGGACTTGTAGTCAACATTATGCCCCCCTCAAGAGTGACAATCCCATGGTGCTCACATGCTCACACCAAAGGTAGTTTATTGTGTCACATGAGGAATGCTGGGATGGTTGATGAGGAAGTGTTGGTAGAGGAGGGATGGTGGTTGATACTGGAACTCGGTAAAGAGGGATGAACTTGCATGGTCAAAATTTTCTTATGCTGTGATAGAGCTACATTAGAGAGTGGGAGGCTGGTGGTTGTTTGGTAGATGAAGGCATGATGGATCATTATTGATGTTGAAGGATCTGCAAGAAGTCTAGTGTACCTTTGTTATGTTACTCCTACTCTTCCTAAGGGGCATGTGTCTACTTTCCTTATCTAGAGTGCACATGCCTATGCAACTAGAAGTTGGATCAAGTTCCAAGTGAACTTAGAATATTGTCCCACAATTAAGGACCCAATTGGTGTGAAGTTGTAGTGTTGTGCCAAGAACTTAGGGTAACACGTCATCTGAGCAACCATAAGATATCTTGTTCTTAATGTGTCCTGCGATTATGATGTGAGGGTGTGGGATATCGAGGTTAAAGATTGAGTTGCCTAAGGGCATCAAATGCTTCTAATTTGAGGATCCCTAGGTGTAATGAATGTGTGACATTAATTTTTTTCTTTTTATTTTTCTTTTTTCTCCTTTTATTTGACTAATATACAAATAAGTACATAGAAATACACTACTAAGGAACCCACTGAAGTATTCTTTAGAGGCATCCTTTGCTAAGGAGTTATTCCTATATAGAATCAGACAAATGTTATGATGATTGGGGGAAGAAGAAATATGCATATATGGTGAACTTGCTATCCACCATGTTTAAAGCAACTACACATAGAGTGCAGGTATCAATGTAGCTCTGAATTGGAATGGAACCATCACCATTTGATCAATACCTGTATTTATGTCAAAAAATGGTGATAGGAACCCATATTTATATGGAGTAAATGGTAATTGGAACAGCTTTATGAGGAGCTTGGGATAATTGCATATTGTAACAGAAGGATGGCACTAAGTCTATGAGTTGGAAGAGATATGTCTTATTAGTGTGGTTGACCCTTATATTTGAAATCCTGGGGAAGTTTTACCTAATGAAGCTACTTGGGTACCAGATGTTGGATGTACTAACACTTTGGTTGTCATATATACCTATGGATATGTTTATGACATGCTCTTAAGCTAAGATTGGATCTTGTATGCTTTGACATTGGTTGTCATTCTTGTCCTTGGATGCTACTTGGATGCTATAATCAGTCTTGCAAACTACTTGGGTTCAATGCTTCCGTATGTATGCTCCATGTGTCTTAGATACTTGGATGTCATTCACATGATGTTTTGAGCTTTGCTTGCTCATTTGGCATTCAAATTTTGCTTCATTGGGAACTACTTGGCTTTATGTATTGAGCCACATTGACACTTGGATGTACTATAGAATGTTTGGTTTATGCAGTTGAGCTTGACCTGATTTACAATGAGACAGTTGGACTCATTTGTGACATGTACATGCTCTCTTGATATTTATTGGTTGTAGTTACCCTATCTTGGGCTGATTTGATCTCTTGGCTTGGACCTAGTACTTATGTTTATTAGGGTGTCATCAGTGGTATTTATATGCTTTTGGGTTATGAATTGAGCTTTTACTTAGTGGGTTACGCATCTGTCAATTCTCTTCATCTACTCTTGAGACCTATCCTGTGGATGACATCTATGCCTCTATTGCATGTATGGTTTCTGACACATTACAGCTGTGAAAGTCTTCATTTTTTCGGTTGTTCCTGGCTTATTCTTTCTTGGTTGCTCGCACTAGGTTGTTGACCTATTTGCTGCAATTTATTACACCAACCTTTCATTTTAGTTTTATGCATTTTATTTGAGGGTAGTCACCTAGACTTGACAGTCTTTTGCTTAGAGGTAGTGGATAGCTCATTATTTTGGTAGTATTTCCTATCTCTCACTTGATATAGCACTGGTTTTGGGGGTGATCTATAGGGTATTACAACAGTCCGTATTACTCTTCTATATACTTTCTTGGTCTCATTATAGCTAGTAGTTCTTGTGATATTTCTATTTTCAATATTGAGAAGTTGGATGGGACTAATTATAGCTATTACAAGATCCAAATATGATAGGTTCTAGTGTAGAAATTGCATGTTAGACCACTCAAAGATGGGGATGCTAAACCTGAAAAAATTATGGTTGAGGATTGGGATGAATTGGATGAGCTATGCAAGTCCACAATAAATTTATCACTCTCTAAAAGTAGTCTCACTACAATGTTGTAAACTGGAAATCAAATAGCATATGAGCTTGGATATAGATTAAGCATCTTTATGACAAGTAGAGTATTGAATCTCAAATGTATTGACTGAAACAATTGATGGATCTTTGCATGAAGGAAGGGACTTCTATGTTCACACACTTGAATGAGTTTCACTCCAGCATCAGTCATTTAGCTTCGTAGGAGATTGAGTTCAAGGATGCTTTGCATAGTTTATTTCTACTTGGTACTCTACCTAAGTCATGAGACACTTTTTGTACGGCTCTCTGTGCTAATGATAGGCTAAAATTGTAGGATGCTGAGAGTGCAATCTTGATAGAAGAAGTGAATAGAAAGAATGTGGAGGATGCTTCACGTATATCCCATGCATTGACTATGAGAGGTTGACATGATGGAAATGGCCATGGTAGAGACTCTAACAGGTCTTAATCTAGGACATGTGGGCAATCTTGCAGTAAGTCACATGGTTGTAAGTTTGGTCTTACTTGTCATTATTGTAGGAAAGCACATCATATTTGGCCACAATGCCATAAAATGCATGAAGACAAGCGCAAGGACAAGGGAAAGGGTAAAGTGCAAGACAAGAATGATGATCACAACATTGTGCTAGACAACTCTAGTGTTAAGATTAAGGAGATTAATGTGGTTTGCCACCCTGATGTACTTAATGATTTTATCTTGGTAGCCCTGATGTACTTAATGATTTTATCTTGGTAGCTTCTTCTTTGGATGCTTCATAGAGCTAACTGATGATTTATCAAGATATACTAAGCATTGGGTTGATAGATTTAGGGGCTTCCTTTCATGTGATCCCTCATAGAGAGTGATTTCACTCTTATTGCAACATGACTGGATTTGTCTGTTTGGGTAATGATTTGGCATTGGAGGTCATTGGTATTGGTAATGTCCAACTGCATTTTGGTTCACGCATCATATTCACTCTTCATAATGTAAGTCATATACCAGCTCTCATAACGAACCTTATCTCTGTTTAGATGATGTAGGTTATGTTGTCTCTTTTGGCAATTCCTCATGGAAGATTCCTTGTGGAATCATGTTGTTACACTTGGTGCTAAGTCTAGTACTCTCTATCATTTGATTGTACCTAATTCAGTTGACCATGTTTTGATTGTGGTTGTAGTTCCACGTGTATCTCTTTGGCATTGTCACCTTGGGCACATGTCTTTGAAAGGAATGAAAATATTTACAAGTTTGTAGAATCTTGCACCTCTAGATTATAGGTTTTTTGTCTTGTGATCATTGTTTATATGGTAGGCAAACATGTAGTATGCATAAAAAGTTTGGCATGAAGCACATGGGTGAGCTTTTGGCTCTTGTTCATTTGGATGTATGTGGTCCCATACCCTGTCAAATCACTAGGTGGTGCAAAGTACTTTGTCATATTCATTGATGATTACTCACATTAGGTGGGCTTACCCTATTAAGAAAATAATGGATATCTTTTCTAACTTTGAGCATTGGCTTACTCTTGTTCATAATAACTGGTCTGGGTGTAGGATGAAATGCCTAAGGTCTGATAATGGGGGTGAGCATGTCTTGAAAGTTTTGAATAGTTTTGCGATAAGTAGGGTATTAAGCGTTAGTTGACCACCCCTTACACCCCTCCCTAGAATGATATTGCCAAATGCTATCAAGCATTTTTGTGAAAACAGAATCTACCTCTAATAAGGTGGAAATGAAAGTTTGATGAAGAGAAGCAAGCATATATGAGCTTTCAAGCTTACACAAGAAGTTTGCTTGAATTAAGTAATTGAGCTGGTGGCAGGGAATTTGTTTGAACTTAAGAAAGCACGAGAAGTGTTTTTGATTATGGTTAACGCTATGTAGACTATAGTGAGTGATGGATATGCTGATTCAATCCGGAGTGAGCACATACACAAATGTTATGAAGTCTCATACGCAAGGAAGAAAGTATTCAAGATGTGTGGTTAAGATGTGAGTATGGGAGATAGAGAAAATACAAGGCTATTAGATGGGCCATTAAAGGTATAATATTTTGTTTGTAAAGGGAAAGTGTGAAGCTTTAAGAAAAGATTTAAAAGCATTACAAAATGTAGAAGGAGAAGACAAAAATGAAAAAACATGGATAAGAGGAGGATTATAAATTGGGAGGTTGTTGATTGTTATAAAGGGGGTGTTGATTGGAAGGATTATCAAAATACGGTGACATTTGACCAAAAATAATTGTAGAAGTGGTTGACTGCTTCAAGAAATGAGGAAAAAATTTTATAATGTTAATCTTTGTTTTTTTGAAGTGGCTGGCTGCTATCATCATAAGCAAAGTGGGAAAATTGAAATTGAGAGCCATAGCTAACAGAAGTGCTATGTTGCTAGAAGTGATGCTCTTGAAGTGGGAAGTTAAGGGCTATTGAGAGCCAAGGCTCCATGAAATTTCAAGAATATTTATATTGGAAGAAATCTTTTTGAGGCTATGTAGAAGAGATGCTCTAGTTTATGGAGTTGTTTTTTCCAATTGAAAAAAAACATTATGAAGGGTAGTGTGAAGGTATGTTCTTGTGTGAAGAAGACATTGAACTCTAGTTGATTGAGTGGTGGAATTGGGATAGTTAGCATTAATTTTTCATGTGTTTTTGCATTTAAGAGGAAGCTAGCTAGATTGTTTTGATTCAAATTCAGGTTTTCTGAGGCTAGTATCAAGCCACAACTTGTATTAGCACTCCTTTTTCTTGCATGTTTTGGGTTATGAGAGGGGACTATTCTTGATCACCACTCGTGATACGTTATTTTTGGTGCCCCAATGTATATGCTTGGGTGGATTATGTGGAGTAGCATATGCATATGTTTGATGTTGAGGATGATGAAGAGAAGGTGAACTTTGCTTTGCAGGGATTTGTAGATTATGCCTTAGAAGTTGTTAGCTGTGTTCCAGATGATATTATCAGCAGTTGGGAAAGTCTCTCTTGGTTTATACAAAGTTTTTTTCTTTATTCATCCTGAAGGTTCTGGCATGAGTGATGGGTCATATAGAAAGTTTCAGGGATTGTACTAGCTTCAACTCAATGACATTAGAGATATGGAATGCTATTATGGGATTACATGGATGTATAAGATCCGCTTTGGAAAAGGGTACAAGATTTGGCATATTGAGTATATCCACAAAAAGCATTGTTCAGTATGTTGAAGTGAAGATTTGCATGTATACAAATGAGAGGGAAAGATGAACATCAATGGATCATTCTTTAGCTTTGGAGAAAGCTCAGTTTTTTGCCGGTATGACAGTCTTTGATAGTGACAAAGAAGAGGGGGAGGGCCTTCCAAGAGTCTCATGCCTCTTGTGGTGATACAGGTGGTGTTATGCCCATTGATATTGGTTTGTATTCCTTGGTTTGCAAGGAGGAATGTGGTGCTTCTTTGGGATTTGGTGATGTGTTGAGTGAAGTTGAGAGTCATCGTGTTGAAGAGTTTCATGATGATTGTGGGGATGTTTCTAGAATTGATGATGGTGATGAGTTGGTTGTTGAAGAAAGTAGACAAGAGCACTTGTCCTATATGCTAAAGGATGAGGGAAGTCTCGAAGAGTACTCCTTGGAATTGGATGATGCTTCTAGTATTGAGAAGATGTTTCTGGATAGTTTGAAAAGTGATGATGATGCTGAGTTTGTTGAGAGTTGCATGGAGTAGAATTTCCACTTGTTATCTTTTCCTCTACTTTGGATGTAGATATATCTTATGACTTGTATTTGCAAGGTATGTTTTCAGTTGATGATAGTTATGGGAAGGTACTTGCTATGGATATTTCTTGTGGAGGGTCTCATCAATTGGAGTGTGCTCATGAGTATGTTTAGAAAAATGATGGTACAATGTTTTTGATGGAAAAAGAAGCGCATGATGTGTCTCTAAAAGAGAACCAAGGTATATAAATAGAGGAGGCTATTCCTAGTCTTTGGCAAAGTATTTGTTGGATGTATGAAGCAATGTATGGTGTCCAAGGTGACAAAGAAGATTATTTGGTGAAGCCGTTGGAATTTCTTCTTGATGAGGAAGTAATCTTGGTTATGAGATGCCTTGTCTATTGCATTGAGGAGATTGAGTCAAGGAAGAGATTGTGCTGACTGGTATACATATGCCTTCAAGGATGCAAAATATTGTTCAAAATTTCTTGAATTTTTCATATGGATGTATAAGGATGTTTACAAAGTTTGCAGGTTTTGAGAAAGTGAATATGATGTTGGAGGCAAGGATTTGAGTCTTCAAGTTGATGAGGGTAGTATTGTGGACATGTGTTGTATGAAGCATATTGCTTAGGATGTAATATTGGAGTATTCATATACATATGAGATATATGGATTTCCTATTTTATCTTCATGCCTACTAGAGGATTATCTTGCATAGGATGAAGATATTATCTATGTGTTTCTTGATCCAAGAGATCAAGAAGTTTACTTTACGGGGGAGTTTGATGAGGGCGACATTATCTTGGATATTCTTGGGTTGCATTTCTAGAATTCCTTGGGTAGGCATGTATACTTGTTTTTCGTGAAGTACACGATAGACATGTCACCACAAAAGGATGAGTCCACCTCGTTCTCAAAGAAATATTTCCATCATTGTTACCCGATGCTGGCTCCTCTCCATGCTCCAAGCTTTCGCTGGCCTCCACCCTTTGCAATATCGACCCCTCTATTTGCATATTGTCCTCATCTATGCTCGGAATATCGCTTTGATCATATACTCTCGCACTTCGGGGAGCTGAAGGTATAACATACCACCATCGAGGTTGTCAGGGGTTTGGATAGAAGATTACTTGTTCACAAATACGTACAAGAGAGATTTAACTATTGTGACATGTACCATGTTGTAATATAATTAACAAACACATAAGTTCGTGCACCTATTCATAATAGGCCGGTAACACAAAGGTGTCGCGCAAATCCGTCCATTTTTTTTCGGAATCTATTTCGAGAAATCCAGATGGACCTCGTGGAACTATTGCTCAAGCTCCTTCAAGTACCACTTTGAACCATTGCACATCGAATAGTATCATGGAGAAGCTACGGTAATCCACCGTAACAATACTTTGCAAGTTTCCAAAATACTCAATCTCATCTATAACCGTGTTTGGATCCGTTGCTTGTCGTTGGCTCTCTTGCTTGAACCTTGCATTTTGTCAATACACTCCACGCGAAAATGCCGTCTGCGTGACCACGCTGCACTATATATTTTGTACTCTACATTGAAACACTCAATTAGTTGTCGCATATAAAATATAGATATGACAAATCCTAAACACGTCATCACCTTTGGACTACATCCCCTCGAGAATTCCCACTCCTCGGTTGAGATCTCTGCCCCTTCACGAGACGCTGTGGTCAAAGCTCCATGCAACCATCGCATTGACATAAACTGCGGCATCTCCTCCATGCCCTCAGGATATCGAATCAGTCGGCGCGTACTATGCCAAAATTCAGATTGCGCTTCCTCTCGATCTTGCCTAGCTTGCTGGTACCTGGCGAGCCATGTCTCCATAGAGGCACGGTGTAACATACAAAAGCGATTCACTTTCTCCTCCATTGCAGCATCCATTCTTTTTTCTAACCCATTTTCAACCACCACATCTCCAGTCTAGTCTATCATTGTCCTTTAGTGACCATAGCATATTGTTGTCTAGATTCACCGTTGGTGGCCATTGTAAAATATGCACTAGCACCTTAGATATCAACCAACCTTCAGCCATGCTACCTTCTGGCAAAGCCTGTTGTCGCACAAAGCCTTTTAGGGTTTTCATGAAGCACTCCAAAAAGAACATCCATTGCGTATGGACACGTCCAGCAATCTTCACTTCATCTACAAGATGCACAAGAAGGTGGATTTGTATCGTGAGCATGCTGGTAGGCAGGTATTTCTCAACGAGACAGACCGTCTCCACTGCTCCCCACCTCGCGGATTCAATAAAGGACGTCTTAATCTCCTTCTGTGAGATCCATTGCACTAAAGTCAACAACCTGTAAATGGCCCCGTGTATTTCTAGAGTAAGGCATCCTACGATCGCGATCGGTAGTACAAACTGCCACAAATGAGAAAGCATTATGAACAATGACTACACTCCAAATAGCAAAATGCGCAGGCCACTTACAATCCATTCCTAGTACAAACCTGAAATATCTTATGCCAATCATGGGATTTTAGCCGTGATAATTGGTTGTCTTTAGAAAACGCAGACCTGACAGAATGCATCATACCTGTTGGAGTGCGGATAGACTTGACTATTTGCTTCACAATGCACTCTTCTTTAGTGGACAAGACCCAAGGAGCGCGAGGTAGCTGCATGCGACCATCAACACTCGACTGTGGCCAAAGCGCCTCCATCTTGCCTACCTCCTTCAAATCCATTCGTGCCCCTATAGTGTCTCTCTTTCCTATGATGTGGTCCCATAGCAAACTGCCCATGTTCTTGAAAATATGCATGGGATCCAACAAATGGTTGATTTGTAAGTGGGTCCCATATGGCAACTTGTAGAAAATTGAGAACCATCACATTCCGTTTGGATGTGACTCCACGTGGACCATTTTCAGCTTGTACTAGCTTTGGGCATTCATACGTGTTGGAGGTCGTCCAAGAAAACCTTCCCTGAGTTCATGACCCTCTGGCAAGAAAGTGGTGTGCCCTTGATATACCATCTTCTTCATGGTTCGTGACCTTCAAGAGTCTAACTGTGGCCCGTACAATGGACATGCATGATAACCTGAGGTAACCAGACCTGTCCCAACACCTCTATCCAGTGAATACAAACTTGAACAAGCTATGATAGACATTACCACCGAGAACGGAAGCCTATTTACTTGAGCACTCTCCGAATCCCAAAAAGTCATGCATTGTCCACATGAGAATGGCTCGAATATTGGCGGACCGTCGACCATCGCGCTTGCTCATATCTTGCACAGTGACCCCCCTCCTCCCACAAAATATTAAGCTCATCGACTAATGGACGAAGATACACGTCCATATTTTTGACTTTGTAGCGGCCGGGGATAAGTAAGCTAAGTATGAGATGTCCTTTCTTTGTAGAAAGCCATGGAGGGATATTGTAGTTGACAAGGACTATAGGTCACACACTGTAAGAATTTGAGCGAAGACCAAATGGATTCACGCCATCCATTGCAAGACCGAGCCGAAGATTCCTTGGCTCTCGGGCAAAGCCTGGAAAGGTAGAGTCAATGTGACACCATGCGCATGAATCCACTGATATTCATTGAACTCCATCTGTGGACCTATTCTGCGCATGCCACGTTGTCAAGCTCACTATGCCAAATGTACGAAACATGTGGTTTATGCATGTGATAAGCGGAAAGTGTCTAAGAACTTTTTGAGGGATGGCTTGGCCTTGCAAGTCTAGTCGATACCTGTGAGAACCACACTTTGGACATGTCTCCATAGTCTCGTATTCTCCTTGAAATAGTATGCAATTGTTGATACATGCATGGATGCTGTTGTAGTCCATGCCAAGCTTTCGTAAAACATGTCGTGCATCATCACGAGACTCAGGCATGGTATTTATAAGTGGTAATATATGATACTTCAGTAACCTGAAAAAATAATAAAACACCTTGAAAAAGCACAAATATTTTTAATGATAGCGTCGAAAAGAAATCAACGAAGCGTACATACAAGGTACTTGATCAACTCGGTCACACTCGCATCGCTCCACTCGTATTTTGCTTGTACACTTAGGAGTGCAAGCAGTGTCTTTAGGCAAGATACTTGGCACCCATCATATAATGGTATGGATGCTTCCTTTCTAAGCGGATTAGAAGTCTCGACATCCATGGGAATCAATACATCGATCATTGCCTCTATCTCAGGCTCCAAGATTGTAGGTAAGTCTCGAAGGTTGTCTGTCTCCTCTGGTATTGATGGTATAGATTGAATAGTACCTTCCAAGTGGTGGATTGGCTCAGGCACTCCATCCATTGCATGCCCACAAACTCTTGTAATTAGTCGCAAAGGGTGCACTCCTCCTTGGGACGAGACGTCACCTCCCTGGATAGAAAATTTGCCAACCACACCCAATCTTTTTGTATATGGTATTCAATTAGCTTGTGAGTACAATGCATAATTGATATTAACTTTTCTTACCATTTGCTGAAAATCCAAGATCGCCTGATCAATGATCTCAGATTGAAACTCGCCGAAGTGTCGTACGTGTTCTATAGACAATCGACGTTTTCGTCGAATTGCCAGCTTGCATTAAGAGCAAGGACATGGGACACGCTGATTAAGATACGCCTTGTGATCATGAATATCAAGACCTTCATCGTTTTTCATTTTGTCTACGTTACTACAAACAATTTGTTTTTGTTTTTATTTTTTTTTCTTTCTTAAATTATTTGAGAAGGGATTTTTTCTCTTGTAACTTAGTAAAAATTAATGCATGTAAAGTCTCAACCCACCCACCCACCCACAAATTAATGTATGTTGAAGTGTTTCCTGTCTCGTGGTGTTGCATCAGACCTCGCCACCACTCTCTCTTTGTTTTTTATCCATTCATTATCTCCTCTCCTTCCATCTCTCTCTCTTTTTCTCTTTCTTTATTATGTTGTATGCTTATTCCCTCTCTCTCGTTTCTTCTTCTTTTTTCTCTTCCTCCCCCTCTCTCGTTTTCTTTAACAAAATATATCTCTCTCTTTGCAACAACAACAACAACAACAACAACAAAGAAAATGAAAAAAACTACTATTACTACCACTATTACAACAACAACAACAAATAAGAAAACTAGACAACAATAAACAAGAAAACAAAAAAAAAACCATTACTACAACAACAACAACAATAACAAACAAGAAAACCACCACTACTACTACTACAACCACGACTACGATGACTATGACTATGACCACGACCACGACTACAACTATGACTATGACCACGACCACGACCATGACGATGACCACGACCACGGCTACAACTATGACTATGACCACGACCACGACCATGACGATGACCACGACCACGGCTACGATTACGACCATGACCACAACTACGACTACGACTATGACTACGACTATGACCATGACTATCACAACGACAACGACCGCGACTGCGACCACGACCATGACCACTACCACTACCACTACCACTACCACTACCACTATAATAAACAAGAAAAGAAGAAGAAGAAGAAAAAAAAAAACAACTACTACTACCACTACCACTATAATAAAAAAGAAAATAAGAAGAAGAAGAAGAAGAAAAAAACAACGACTACTGCTACTACAATAACCATGACCATGACCATGACCACGACTACGACTACGACTACGACTACAATAAACAAGAAAATAAGAAATTAAAAAAAAAACAACAACAACAATTACTACTACTACAACAATAATAAACAAGAAAAGAAGAAAAAACTATTACTACCACTACTACAACAACAACAAAAAACATGAAAACTAAACAACAATAAACAAGAAAAGAAAAAAAACTACTATTATTACTACTACAACAACAAAGAAGAAAACAACAGCCGCTCCCTCCTTCTCTCTCTCTCTCCCTCTCTTTCTCTCTTTCCCTATTATGTTTAATGTTTCTCCCTCTCTCTCTCGTTCTTTCTTTCCTTTTCTCTCTTCCTCTCCCTCTCTCATTTTCTCTCCTCCCCTCACCCTCACCCTCTCCCTCTCTTTCTCTCTTTCCCTATTATGTTTAATGTTTTTTCTCTCTTCCTCTCCCTCTCCCTCTCTCTATTATGTTTAATGTTTCTCTCTCTTTCCTCTCCCTCCCTCCCTCTCCCTCTCTCATTTCCTCTCCCTCCCTCTCCCTCACCCTCATCCTCTCTTTCTCTCTTTTCCTATTATGTTTAATGTTTTTTCTCTCTCCTCTCCCTCTCTCATTTCCTTTTCTCTATTCCTCTCCCTCTCTCATTTCTTCTCCCTCACCCTCACCCTCTCTTTCTCTCTTTCCCTATTATGATTAATGATTTTTCTCTCTTTCTCTCTCTCCTCTCCCTCTCTCATTTCCATTTCTCTCTTCCTCTCCCTCTCCCTCTCTTTCTCTCTTTCCCTATTATGTTTAATGTTTTTTCTCTCTTCCTCTCTCTCTCTCTTTCCCTATTATGTTTAATATTTCCCTCTCTTTCCTCTCCCTCTCCCTCCCTGTCCCTCTTCCTCTCCCTCACTCATTTCCTCTCCTTCCCCCACCCTCACCCTCTCTGTCTCTCTTTCCCTATTATGTTTAATGTTTTTTTCTCTCTCCTCTCTCCTCTCTCCTCTCTCTCTCTCATTTCCTTTTCTCTCTTCCTCTCCCTCTCTCATTTCCTCTCCCTCCCTCACCCTCTCCATCTCTTTCTCTCTTTCCCTATTATGTTTAATGTTTTTTCTCTCTTCCTCTCCCTCTCTCTTTCCCTATTATGTTTAATGTTTTTTCTCTCTCCTCTCCCTCTCTCATTTCCTCTCCCTCCCTCACCCTCACTCTCTTTTTCTCTCTTTTCTTATTATGTTTAATGTTTTTTCCTTCATCTCCCTCCCTCACCTTCTTCCCCTCTCTCTCTCTCTTTCCCTATTATGTTTAACGTTTTTTCTCTCTTCCTCTCCCTCTCTCTTTCCCTATTATGTTTAATGTTTCCCTCTCTTTCCTCTCCCTCCCTGTCTCTCTTCCTCTCCCTCTCCCTCTCTCATTTCTTGTCCCTTTCCCTCTCCCTCCCACTCCCACTCCCACTCCCTCTCTTTCTCTCTTTCCCTATTATGTTTAATGTTTTTTCTCTCTCCTCTCCCTCCTTGTCCCTCTTCCTCTCGCTCTCTTTCTCTCTTTTCCTATTATGTTTAATGTTTTTTCTCTCTCATCTCCCTCTCTCATTTCCTTTTCTCTCTCCTCTCCCTCTCTTTCTCCCTTTCCCTATTACATTTAATGTTTTTTCTCTCTTCCTCTCCTATCTCTTTCCCTATTATATTTAATATTTCCCTCTCTTTCCTCTCCCTCCCTGTTCCTCTTCCTCTCCCTCACTCATTTTTCCTCATTTTCCCTCTTTCCCTATTATGTTTAATGTTTTTTCTCTTTCCTCTCCCTCTTTCCTTATTATGTTTAATGTTTCCCTCTCTTCCTCTCCCTCCCTCCCTCTCTTCCCCTTCCTCTCCCTCCCTCTCTCATTTCCTCTTCCTCCGTCTCCATCTCCCTCTCTTTCTCTCTCATTTCCTCTCCCTCTCTCAATACACATGAATTTTAGCCAAAACAAGTAAAAGAGAAAGAGAAAACACAAAAACAAAGCAAGAAGGAATAATGCACTCACTGTAAAGGCTCGAAGAAGGGTTTGGTGGCTCCTCTTCGCCCTCCGTACACTCCTCCTCTTCTTCGCGAACAGTGGCGGCAACGGTGAGAAGCTTTCCTTCTCCCTCTTTCTCTCTTTCTCTCCCTCTCCCTCTCAAATGCAAGATGTTCGCTCTCCCTTTCGCTCTCCCTTTTGCTCTCTCTTTCGTGTATGCGCACAAAATAACGCGCTCGGGTTTCGGCCCGTATTTTTTTCCTCTGAGTACCATCGCTATTAGCGTCACATTTAGCGACACAAATAGCGATGCCACTATTTTGCCTCGGAAACCGCTGTCGCTATACCGCCATATCCTTGTAGTGAGACTCCAAGTAGCAAGCATAATATTGTGAACTTGATGGAATAACCCCATGTGGATACCATGTAATATGCCAAAAATATTGTTGAGTCATAGCCTAATTAGTGTAAAGATTAGTCTATGAAGGGTGGACATCCAAACCTCAGTCCAAACATCCAATAATGCCATTTTTGAAGCATTGCTACATAACCACACCAAACATAAGCCATAATATTTATTAATATAAAACGAAGTAAACAAAATGCAAGAACAAATAGCCATAAAAAGCTACTCTTCTATTTATAGTCATTTTCTTTTGGCACAAAATCATTAATAGTATCCATTTTTTTCTCCAAAGAAAACTTTCAAATAATATAACAAGGAAAAAAATTAGCATATTCAAATTTTAAATTGAAATCAAGTTGGACATTTGGATCGCCGAAGTTCAAAATAAAAAAGCTATGTGGACTTTCAAATCATAGATTGAATTAGAACTAGCTTGTGCATCTATATGAGGTGCTAGAAATGATTCCTAGTCATATATGAAAATTAAATACTCTTATTCACAAATTTTTTTGCATATCTTTATACCCAAATCCTCTTTAGCAGGGATTGGTTCATAGTATAAGTTCTCAATGTATGGTGTGAATATTCAGGCTTTTATAGCATGACTTCATAAACTAAATCCACAGTCCAAGGGTGATGCATCTAAATCTCAAAACATATTACCTCCATATTTCAAACCTCATAAGGCAAGCTATTAAAATAATATAAAGGTCATTGTGTGCATTTGCCATCCATGTGTGATAACCTTATGAGATTTTGAAGATAAATGACAAAGCTAGTAATTCAAGATTACTTGCATGGGGAATTTAGGAGCCAATCAGAGTGGTCCTATTGAAAGAACTTGTGATTGTTTAGATGTGTAACCCACTATTGCTCATGCATGATGGGGGAGAGATCTTAAGAGGAAAATCTAAGAATTGCTTTAGTTTTGCCACATGTTTGGGTTTGTATGTTAGTAAGTTTAGAGCATGATGGAAGGTCATAACAACATGCAAGTCCCATATATGGAATTCAAGTCCAATATGTGGAATATTCTTGTTTAAATGGGGAGAATATGCTTGCAAATCATCATCCCATATTACTTTTCACCCTAAAAATTGCATTTTCAAGGTTAAGGTAAATAAGTTCTCCTTGTTTAAGACTTATTCTTAAGTATTTTACATAAAAAGAGTAAGACTAATCTAGATAAACTTGAAAGTGTCATGTTAACTTGAAACCATGAATATATACTATTTGACATGTTTTCACTACAAGTAGTGCTAAAATCTGCCCATTATTCATTGAACCATAATGGATTCATATTTTGCAAGTTCCATGAGTGATGGTTATGTTCATAATCTTAGTACATTAATAGCAATGGGAGGTAAAGGTTACATTTTCTCCATAACCACATTTTGTTGCTTACATGATGATGAGTTTACTTCTCTAGTTGGCATTAATACTTCATATTCCCCTCTTGAGAACCTTCTGATTTGGCTTTTCATATGCCTTCAATTAGCCCTTAACTTACCTTTCCTATCAAAACCATGTTGATATTTCTATTAGATTTATCATAATCAGTGATACCGAGCATGCATATTATCTAGTGGCATCAAGGTACTACTATTCTTCAAATGTTTAAACAAAAGGGTGATCCAACAACTTATATTAACAAGAGTAGAAGGGTAGTTCCTTTATTCTCCTTTCATTGTTGTCCTTTTGACTATATTCATTAAAGTCCATAGTATCACTAGCTACAATAGGAGTTTGCATTATTAGAGAAGGAGCTATAGTTGATTTGAAGATCCCAATTGAATGAGATCTTCAATGCAATTTTCAACTATTTAGAGGAAATATGTAGAAAGAGCCTTTTGGACAATTTTGGTCTCAGGTTTCCACAACTTATTAGAACAATGCATAGTAAATAGAAAAATTAACATTGTAAGAATGCTCAATCAAGCTTTATAATCATTAAGTATTTTTCTAACAATACTACTATGGAGGACATAAAAGTTAACACGAAGTGGATCATTGTTTTTCTAGTAGATGCCAAGTTGAAATAGTGAGTACAAAACATTGAAAGCAAAGTATAGACTGATTTAACATAAAACTCCAACTTCTAACATCCAAAATCTAAAACTTTTGCCATTGGTTGTATATTGAGAGATAGTTTTGTAATTCTAGGGAAAACATTCATGTCTTGAGAAAGTGTATGGACTCTAGCAATGTTGGCCCTTTAGGGAAAAATGGGAAAGTATTGACAAATATTACACGTAAACTGGGCAGAGTTATATCAACATTTACTATTTGTGGAATTAGAGGAAGGCTTTGAAGGGCAGAAGGATGGATGATGATGTTTGCAAGACACACAAAAGTTGAGAAACCAAAATTAGACAACTATTTTCACCATTTAAGGTCTCCTTTCATAGTAGTCTACTAAAACTTCTCTGCTTAGTTGTGCACCCAAGCACACCATTCATGAGGGTGCGCTGTGGGCAACAAACCTTGAGATCCACCACATGAACAAAGGATAGGCTTCGAGCCGATTTACATCTAAACTTGAGACGTTCTAGGAGTGGTGTAGGATCATCTGCAGGGCTAGCATTGTTGTCGTTGTCGTGTGGGCGGTCCACCATTTTGGATGCCAACATAGGGGCGAACGTATCGGAGTGATCATCATCGTCGTCATGGGTGATGGCTACCGGGCCCTTCTTCTTCTTCTTCTTCTTCGTTTTCTTCTTCCTCTTGGAGGTGTCTGATCCGGGTGACGGTGAGATATCGGAGGAGACCAGAGAGGGAGAGCCTTGGCCTTTTGGGTGGTGGGAATCACGCCTACGGACTCCACTGGTTACGTGGCTGCGGCCAGCTACGATGGGGCCATTGGCTGCTGCTGAGCTGGCGCCGCTCCGACCGGGGCTGACGTGTCCGTCGGCCGGAGGAGGGGAGGTGCTGACGTGGTGGGGGCCAGTGGGTGCTGAGTTGGCGCGGCTCCGATCGCGGCTGACTTGTCTGTCGACCGGAGAAGCTGAGGTGCCGACGTGATCTCGGCGGGTGATTGAGCGGGCGATCGCCGATTCGTCCCGGTTCGGGCTGCTGGTTAGCGGTCTGACGTGGGGGGCGGCCTGCGGCGCCACGTGGATGCGGTCGTGGCCGGCCGCTCTGCTCAGGTGGCCGCTGCTTGGGCGGGCCAGCTGGCGGGCCGGGCCGGCGAGGCTATGGCGACGGCCAGCATCAAGCTGGCAGGATGAGGAAGAAGAAGAAGGCGACTTGCTGCAGCTACTGCAGGAATAATACCGACAAGTGTATTGCATGTATTCACTGTGACTGAAGGACTTCCGCGCCTGCATGATCTGCATCTCTTTGCCCATAAGCGCCATCAATGTGCCTGTGCTACCCACTGAGATGGAGCTCTCATCCTCCATAGAGAGAGAGAGATCTGTCGGCGTGAGATTTCCTGCAGCTGCTCAACCCTCCATCGGTCGCCCTTGCAGCTTATCACCCGAGAAGACAAGCCATACACTTCGTACCGCTCAGCCTCAGAATTTCCTGATCGCAAGTAACCATCTTATCACAAGAGCACATTCTCCTCTGTGGTAGAGAGAATTACAGAGTCTCTCATTCATGCTAGCAGTATGATGTTCAAGCCAATAGCCCATCAAAGAGCTAGAGTACAAGACAAAAGCAAATCTAAAGGAGAATGTGAACATGTGTGCATATGAGAGAGAGAGAGAGAGAGAGCATCCTTTTATCACCGTCACTTTCATCACACCACCACCCGATGATTTGTCTTGGGCAAATGGCAATGCCCACCCAAAAAAGCTGGCTTCTTTTGCTTCTTTCTTTTAATGAACCCATAACCTGACATGACAAACCAACCTTACTTTTACTTTTCTCAACACAAGATTCCAAAGTTCTAAAACCTCCTCATCCTCTCATGAATGATCTCTAGGCTAGTAGTAGGCTCTAGAGTGTACACTCAAAAGGTTGCACTATAAATACTTTATTGGATGGCATTGATTGAAAGAAGCCTTCTCGACCTTAGTGTTGTAATGCATGGACATTTTAAGTGGGAAAAAACACGTAGCAACCAAACAATTAGCAAGACTTGATGCCTTCCATGCCATTTTCCATTCTTTGATTAGTCCCTTGAATGGATCCCTAGGATTTCCAACACCAAAGGGGAAGTTGGAATCCTAGTGTCTATACTAGCCATCTAGAAAATAATACATCTAATCATAATGCCTATTGGAGTCCTTAATCTTCAATTTGTGTTACTATATCAAGCTACCTTCCCCTTTGAATATTGTGCTATCTTATATAATATTCAAACTCGTCAAGAGTGTGGATAATCATTCCAAATGTTACAGTTTGTGGATCCAACATGCCTTCAAATGCCTATCTACAACATCTTGCCTTCTTACTCAAAGAGGTAGTAATACTAACAACAAGCTCCCCTATTGTATCTTTGAGCTTTTTAGGTTTGTCAAATCTTTGATGATCAACACTGTTTAATCACCCATCTCATTTCTGTTGGGCATTCTCACACTCAACCAAAGGTTTCCACAAACTAAGAGAATTGTTTAGCATAAACATATGGGTGTTGCATTAAACTTCTAAAGAAACCAACAATCCCTCTCCTAGTCAGAGAAATCAGTGTTTGAGTATTTACAACACCAAGCTTTTTAGCCTTTGGACATTTAACCCACCTACTTAGGGGCTAGATAGTAGCCATTTTTAACTGTAGGTATTGAGTGTGTTTTTGACCAAAAGTCCTAAAGAACTTCAATATGAAAAACTTAGTAACCTAATGTTTCACGTGTTGACTTAATCAATTCTTATGCAAGTTTGATATAATAGTGAGCATAAATCATTTCACTCAGAAATGCCGATGTGTAACAAGCCACCCTACACATTTCAAGTAGAACATGTAAAATTATGGGTTATGGTAAAGGCCTAAATGGATGTGACTAGCCATGCTTACTTCATAGCATTGAAAACATCGAATCTAAAATAGGTATTTGTCATAATGACACTATAGATTCAATTTTTTGGCTTTAAAAGTGTTTCTCATGAAGATGAGTACAATAGTTTTGAGTTTTTGAAATAATGTTTGGATCCATGTTGCCCACAACTTTATTGTTCTTTTAGTTCTAACTTTTGACAAATTATCTTTCAAAATCATCAAGTGCTCAACAATTGAACATGCCTTAAATGCCGAATTTCCATGCAAGTTGGTCATACATGGATGGAATTTCTTTCCTCCTTCATAGCAAAATTTTTGAGGTTGCGTAGGTACAATGCCCAAATAGTTCTAAAATCTCCTTGATCTTTTCTTAAAGATCCTTGTGAAAAACTTGAATCAAGATTACAATGTATGTAAGAATAGAACAAGGCCCAATTAACAAAAGTGTGTTTCACATTGTATTATTCAAGTGTTAAAGAGCAAATGTATGCTCTAGTATAGAGCATTTGAGTCCATGCAGACATTCACATTGTAATCTATGTAGTATTGAAAGCTCTTGCTTGTTTGTGGAACTAAGGAGATGTGATCTCTCACTTGTTGATGGTACCTTAAGTGTACAAATATTCTTGAAGCCTAGCTAATAGCATCTATTTGTGAAACCCTAGGTAGAACACCATGTGCTTTGAAGAAGTACATTATAAAAACAACTTTGCTCAGTACAGTCAATTTGGAATACACGAAAACCAAGTATTTTCACTTTTCTTCACCTTGGAGAGGAGTAATTTATTCTAGCTTTAGTTATGATAATAATGTAATTGGAATACACAAATACCAAGTATTTTCACTTTTCTTCACCTTGTAGAGGAGTAGTTTATTCCCACATTATGCGCCATAATAATGCAATTGGAGATGCTTTTTACCTAAGACTAGACAACATGTTTGATATTTCATAAGGTCTCTATACCTCTACAAAGTTTCTATAGACTTATGTCATCATGAAAGGGGTTCACAAAGTTTCTATGTACTTATAATATGATACAACTAATGTAACCATGAAAAAAAATCATTTCCAAGTATAAAAATCAAGTGCTCTTAAATAGAATTATTTTTTCTCAAGCTACATATCCGCAATGGTATAAAACTTTATTTGAGTTTGCCAACGTAATATCACATCATTATTTGAAAAGACCTAGATTTCCCAAAAATGCCTAATGAATAGGATACTTTTGTTGGAGAGAACTAACCTTTTCAATTCATCTAACCCATTATTTTTTAGAGTTAGCTGTATCAAGAGGAGATCTCTCACTTACAAGATACGTGAAGTGCTTTTGTAAGTAATACCATCTCAATCATAAAGCACTTGCTATGCCTTCTAGTTTGCACTTTCCTTTTATAGCATGCAAATGATCTACAAAGACTTTCATTTTACACCATGCAAAGGAGTTCACACTATTGGAATTCTAATGCATACACTAAGCCATATTCTTCTAGTCCAAACTATATTGAAAAGTTCCAAAAGCAATTTAAAACAACTTATTGTACATAGAATCTTCATAGCACTTCAATTTTCAAAGATAATGAGTGTTGCACATCTAGTTTTATATAATAACAAAAAAGATGTCCAATATCTTTCTCATCAGCAATGTTGCTAAGACATGATAAGTTTATATTGGTAGAGATTACTAGTGCTCACTCAATTAATGCATTTTAAAGTTACAATCATAGAATCGAACCAAATCAAGGTGAGATTACAACCAAATATCAAGATACATATGCCTACTCAAGGAGATTCATTTTTATATGTGTTAATGTGTATGTTTCCCTAGTGATCTTAAAACAAAAGTTTGGACATGTAAAAACAATGATAGCTTAATATGTTGAACTATCCAAATATTGTAAATAGCACCAAATCACTTAAATGAATTTCAAGGGAAGCTTCTTAGGTCAAATTACACTGTATTATAAAACACAAGTAGAGATGTATGCAATGTGCATGTTTCAATGTGTCAAAACAAAGAGAGGCCATACAAAAAGTAAGGCCAATATTGTAATGGCCAAAATTGTAACTATACATTATAGAATGTAGTTTGTGATGGAAGGCTTCATTTTAATAAAGAAGAGAAATATAGAAGTATATGAGAGGGTCCATAATGGAGGACCAAAGAGATACAAAGCCTTATAAACAATAATGATTTAAAGAATATAATACATGTGAGGATATGAAGAGCTTGCTCCTATTACCTACAAAACTATCCATGTAGATAATTAGTGAGTGGACTAATGTGAAGATACATAGAGATTAGGCTCCTACTATCTAGTACATGTGAAGATATGTAGAGGTTGATCATAGTACCTATAAAACCATCAAGGTACTATCAAGAAGAGGGTTAAGAGGTGAGAGAAAGGAGAATAGAAGAGAGAGAAAAGAGGAGAGAGAAAGACTAGATAGATATGCAAGAAGAGAGAGAAGCCATGGAAGTTGTGAGCAACAAGGTGAGATGGGAGACAATAATTGTATTATTGTCAAAAAGTTCAAAAAATTACACGTCTCACACCTTTTATATCTCTGTCAGTGTGACAAGGTATTATCAATAATCTCTTACTAAAATATATGTCTTCCCAGATTCTCACAATCCATCCTTTTCCAAATGTTTTTGCCCACAAAAATAAACTTACGATGATTGAGAAGGATGGAGGATACAGAGTACTACTTTGATTTCAATTGTACAAATGATGAAAAATGAATGAAGAAATTAAGATTTATTGATTGAAACGAAGGAATTGAGGAATGCCTCTGCAACATACATAATCTAAATGTTTGCAAAATGAAATTTAAGCCTTTAAATATTCAAGAGATAAACTTTGTAATGAATAGACAACTTGGTATAATAACAGGTCTTGCTGAACAAAATTTGCCATAACTTATGGTAGAAGTATCCAAATGAAGCATGTTAGATGTCAAAATGTAGCTATTAAAGAGTAATTTGATCCATGTAGGTGGCATATTTCTAAAAATCAGATATAATAAAAACTATTCTAAAACATATTGCTATTTAGGACCTATTTGTTGCTGACTATGCCTCATCCACACTAATGCATCCAGTAGTAGGTAGGGAAACTCATCTAATATAGAATCTAGCCTCCAAGAAGCTTCCTTGAGTGGCAAACCTCTCCATTTGATCAAATACTCACTGATAGAATGAGAGCGAAGCTTCTTCTATGCTGGCCTATGATCTCCTGAAGGATGTACTAAATAAGACCTTCATCCATAGGAGACAACTCATCAATTATTTCTACTTGAGTACCATAAAAGGGTTTGATTTGGCTAACATGAGACACATTATGAATCTTAGTGGCGGAAGAGGGTAGTTCTAGTCTATATGCCAAGTCTCCAATATGCTTTGGAAACTTGTAGGGTCCATAAAACTTGTGAGAAATTTTATTATTGGATCCATCCTTTAGAGTAGAGTAATGGGAACTGGGTACTTTCAACAAAACTAATTCTCCTTCCTGGAACTCTAAAGCTCATCTCTTCTCATCAATATACATCCCCATTTGATCTTGAGCCTTTGTAAGATTCATCTTACAGTGCTGAAGAAGGTTTATCATTCTTTTCAATTATTCTTTCCCATGAGGATTGATCTTCCCACACTGAAAATGACTATGGGTAAGGGCACCCTGTACCATACATAGCCACAAAGGGTGTAACTCCAATACTAGCATGAGTGGAGTTATTATAAGCAAACTCAGCCAAATGCAACCATGAATCGCATGCATGTTGCACATCATGACAAAAATGGCGAAGCTAAGTCTCTAACAATTTATTTATCCTTTTTGTTTGGCCATCAATTTGTAGACGATGGGCTAAAGAAGAAGCCAAGTTAGTATTCATGGAGCTGAATACCATTGTCAAAAGTTACTCATGAACTTCGTATCCTTATCATGCACAATCATGTGTAGTAATCCATGCAATCTAAAGATGTGCTCCATGAATTGAGTAGCCACCTATATATATGAAACAATAAACTTTGTTTAGGTAGGAATAAAATGGGCTCCTTTGGTGAGTCTATCCACTACTACATATATGCTATTCCATTCCTTTTTAGTAGTAGGTAAGCCAATAATGAAATCCATGGTAATATGCACCCATTTTCCTTTAGGGATAGATAATGGCTACAACAACCATCTGGCTTATGAATGCTATCCTTATTCTTCTAACAAGGCATACACTTCATGACATAATCCTTTACATCTCTCCACAATCCTTTCCAATGAAAGTTTTTGCTAATCTTATCATAAGCCTTAAACACTCTAAAATATATAGTTAAAGGCAAAGAATGCAACTCCTTTATAAATTTTAACCTAAAAGAAAAAGTAGAGGGAATAAAAATCCTATAATCAAGCTAGATTAGGTAATTTTTAAGTTGATAATGTGAATTTTCCTACATGAGACCTTGCTGTATTTTTTGAAAAACATGATTGAGCTCATCATTCAATAGGTGGGCCTCTTGTAACCCAGCCATGTATTTCAATAGGTAGCTATCTAGCTACAATTCTTAGGAGTGAGATTTGATTAAGTAAGGAATTACTTTAGGACCCTGTGATCACTCTGAACTCTAAATCAACTACCATATAAATAATGATGCCACTTCTTTATCCATGAATAATAGCCAATATTTCCTGGTCATAGACTTTCATAGCTATCTCCTTATTTGTAAGCTTACGACTCTTAAAGGCAATAACTCCATTCTCTTGTAGCAATACAACCCCTATGCTATGACCAATGGCATCATACTATATGGTAAACTTTGTAGATAAATCCAAACATACCAAAATAAGAATAGAAGTAAGAAGTTTCTTTAATTGATTGAAGCTACAATATGCAACAAGTGCATCTCAAAAGAAGGCTTCCTTCTTCAACCTATCAATCAAAGGATATACTATAGCTACATAATACTTAACAAACCTATGATAGAATGATGATAGACCAATAAATCCTCAAAATAAAGTAGTGGTGATAGGTGTTGGCCAATTTCTGACACACTACACCTTCTTAGGATTGGCATATATCCCTTTCTCATTGATTGATAATATGGCCTAAGTAATCCATCTCTGTCTATAAAAGAACACTTCTTCTCCTTAAAAAAGAGTATATGATCTCTCAATACATTAAAAACCTTCCTCATATGTGTAAAAGAGTGGGAATAGACGGGTAGGACATGGGTTAGCATGGGAATACCTAGTTATACTGATGGGGTATTTAAGGTGTTGGGAGATTCAATTAGGGCATCAATTATCAATAATAAAGTCTCTGGTTTTCCCTTCCTTCCAGCTTTCATGGCTTCTCTTCTCTTTCTCTCTCTTTTCTTGCCTTTCTCTCTCTCTTCTTGCCTTTCTCTCTCTTCTGCTAGTATTTCTCTCTCTTCTTGCCTTTCTCTCTCTTCTGCTAGTCTTTCTCTCTCTTCTGCTAGTCTTTCTCTCTCTTCTTCTCTCATCTTCTTCCTCTTTCTCTCTCCTCTTTGTAGTCTCTCCATTCTCTCCTTCTCTCTCCTAGGTCTCCTTCATTACAGTTGGTATCAGAGCACCGGTCTTTGATCCTTTTTCTCTCCCTCCTCCCTCAATTCCAGTTTCTTTTCACTTTCAGAACCCTAGTTACTCAAATACACAAGTACATCAGGACATGTATAGCATTGAAAGACCATAGGAGTTGAGTACCAGAGATGGCAACCTTTCTTGGAAATTTCACCATGGTCAAGTTGGAGGCTCATAAGACTTAGAAGAGAATTTGACTACAACTACTTTTTGAAGGAAAGCTTTCTTCTTCATTCTTCTTCTCTCTCTCCCCCTCTCTCAGTGCATTGCACAAGCCTCCATAGCCTTTGCATAGGCCTCTTTCTTGGCCAAGGCCGAGATCCCTATCAACCCCACCGTCTCGACAAGGAGATCCATGCCTCGGAGGGTTCACTATATATATATTCTCTATATAACGTGCATTCGTGGCCTATTTATAAATATCCTAATCTGTGAATTTTCCTTGAATAAAACACAACCCTTTTCTATTCAATCTATAAGTAGCCCCTTTATATGGCACCCTTCTGTATGTAAAAAATGTATAAAATTGGTGTTTTAAAAACCCCTTATTTTGAACTCACGCTATATATACATATATTCATGAGTGACCCCCTCGAGATTTGTGCCAAGGTCATCCTCATTGCCAACATTCTCTAGGAGGACATCAACCCCTCATTGAGAATGTTGGCATTAGAGCTTAGGTATTTGGTCCTTTCTTCTTTCTCTTTTCTCACATCCAATTCTATTTATTAAAAGAAAAACCAGTCAGCTAGGTACATCAGGGACAAGAGCTATAAGAAGCTTTAATGGAGTACCACAAGGTGGTAGCAGCCTTTATTAGAGATCTCATAGGAGCCATGGCCAAGTTGAAGGTACTCAAGTCAAATTTAGCAACTCGTTTTCAACTTTGAAGAAAATTTCTAGAGGTTCTTGGGTGAAGAAGACTCACATGACTTGGAGAGAGTCTTGACTAGAGTTACTTTTCAAATGAGAGCTTTCTTCTTCATTCATGAGGAGCTCCCATGGATTCTTAGTCCAACGGATGAAGGGAGAAGTCTTCTTTGTTTCTGCATTACCCATAATAGGAGTTAAGGCGCAGACTACCTTCTCACTTCTCACTTGATGATCCTTGTTTTGGCAACCTTTTTCTCTTCATTCCTTTTCATCGGTGAATTCATATGTGAAATTTATCTTTGCTGTTGTCCCACGGATCTTGCGAGCAGCAACATCATAGACTCAAGCCGCTTCTTCAGTTGTGTCAAATGTGCCTACTACAAACTATTGATCCTTTCTTTGTATCTCAAATTTTTTTTTGCCCATTTACCCCATGTTCGTTGCCTGATGCCCCTAAAGAAGTGTTTCTTTTCTTGGAGTTTGTGTTCTCTCTGCAGGTGTTCCTGGTATATGATAGACAAAGGTGTACAAGTGAGGCAGAAAGCATTCCTATAGGTGTTCCTACTACACTCACTCGGACCATCTCCTTGCTAAGGGACAGACCTGCCAAGTGCAGTAGAAGTGCTCAAATTGCCATTTAAAGAGGGCACTGACGATGCTGTAGACTAAGTCGATGTGGAACTGCCAAATATTCCCCCTCCTTTGATAGCATCTCCATCAAAATAGAAGTGGAAGATGCATTACTAAACAAAGATAGAGTTGACTCTATACAGATGCAGGAGCATTGCCAAATACACGAATAGGCGTGGTGCCTACTCCTGCTGCCCCAAATGCTACTGACTTAACAAAAACCATTTCAAAAGCCTACAACATCCTCATTCCTAGCCAGGGTGTTGCTCTTTGAGGTATTTTTATCATTGACAAGTAATGCATTATTCAGCATGCTACCATCAACAATCTTGCAATCGGGCATAGTGTGGATGAGACCCTTAGGACCCTCCAGGCTATTCAATATGTGCAAGACAAACTAGATGAGGTTTGTCTCCTGCAGGCTGGAAACCTGGTGAGAAGACAATGAAGCCTAAGCAAGGAGTATTTGGCTGCTATCTAAGCAGACCATTGATAGTATACACATTTGCATACATTTCTCCTACTGTGTTGGCACAAGTAATCACAAACATTACTAGCATCTTTGGTCTGGCCACCTTTCATTGTCAGAGGATACTTCAACTTGCTGGTTTCCAACTATCCAGAACTAGGCCCTCTAGTTCTGCCTTCATCTCTTTGAGAAGTCAAATGAACCAATGATACCCTAGAGGTTGTTCGGAAAGCCCTTCAAGAACTCCATTCCAGAATGCATCTTCAATGGTTGTTTTGATGTGAGCTTGAATTTTCCCTAGCTTGCTATTGGTCTCGTTTCCAACTTGAAATGCATCAGAGATGCTCCAATTTGGCTCACGAAGCAGTTCATTAACTAGCCTCTCATTCTCTGCTGCTTTGTCATCATGACTAGTTCCTAATGAGGCCAAAAACCTGTCCCCATCTTATCCATTGATGCTTTCACACCCGTTAATACTCGTGGGATAAAGGGACCTAGTGCAACAAGCGGTAGATGCTTTTGGAAAGTGAAGGGATAGATGCTTATGACCAAATTGGGACATACAACACTCAAATATTCTCTTTAGCTATGCTCCTATCTAGCATGTTAAACAAAAACAATTAAATGGGAGGCATTGATGAAGCAGCACTGGATTGCTCATGATTAAATTTTGCATGAGGGCAGGGTTGTTGATCAGTCAGCATGTTCATCATGTTAATGCCTCAAGTTACAAAAGGCATTATATCCTTATAGTTCTTATTTCATTATTCTTTGGGACAACATGCGCGTCAACAGCAGTAGTAGCAATCATACTTGTGCTATGGTCATGCGTTCATGATCCAATCTTTTTTTGGAGAACCACACTCTATCATCAAAAGAGGATGCTTGAAGATAGAAAACACAAACTGCAAACTGGAGCCTCAAACCAGCTCATTTAACATGCTGATAGTGACTGCATTAGACAAGAGAGTAGTAGATGCATCTCCTTTCTTAGACTTGGGAAGATAGCAAGTCTAAAGTCTTAGTAGTGGCACCATCCAAGCTGCTGATAGGAGAACATAATTGCAATCAATGTTATGTTGAGCATCTAGGTGTTGCTCTGGAGTTCTGTTGATCCAATTAGAGCTGAATAACATGGCATATAAGGAGTCCAGATATCAAAGGATCCTCATTTTGTGAACTGCAAGGAGTGTCCCTCCAGTTGGAAATGGCCTATGGTAGGTAGACGCGACCAAGTCCAAAGGGGATGCTAGAATTGGAGCACCAGAGTTTCAAGTTTCCATGGAAAAGATCAAAATATTTAAATTGTTTAACAACTTGTGTCGGTAAGTGAGTGCTAGGCATTGGCTATTGAATCCTGAAGGTCTTTCATAGTAATCTATGGCTACAATGGATCAACATTGCAAAGGTCAATGCATAGCCCTCAAGAGGCTATTAAGAACTACAAATTGGGGAATTTTGGCTCTATACCTTCATTCTCATTGTTGAGCATCTCTCATAGTGCTTGCATCTTGGACATTCCTCTTCCTTGAGTCTTGGATAGCTCGACACTTTGGGACTATTGAGGTTTCAATCTTCCTTGTGGACTCTTTGTCAAGTAACCCAAAGTGCACTATTATGGAACATTGCAACTTTGTGGTATGCCTATGTCTATGTTGGCAATTATATGCCCTTGTTTGATAGTGATGCTTATGTTGGTCATGTGATGATAATGTTTGAAAAGGTTGTGCATTTTTTGGCAATGCATTGGGCCATGGTGGGAATGGTTTGGGTCATATTGTCTTATAATAGGCTCATAATAGGCTTATACACAATGATTTACAGGGCAACTTCCGGCTCATAATAGGCTTCTACATGATGTTGTAGACATCTATAGGTGTTTACAAAGGTATTTGTGGTTTAGGGAAGTATTTGCAAGTTACCTAAGGTGCTCACAAGTCTCCCAAAGTTCCTCATTCAAATTGCTAACTTGGTTAGACCCTATAGGGTATCTACTATTCAACACAAGCCTCTCACAGTTGCAAACAGGGTGTTGGGCTGCATAGTTTAGCCACACATTTCTTATTATATAATTTTGTGTATAAGACTTATTATTACATAACTATTATCTTTGTGTAGAGGGAATTGATATCTTCGACTAGAGCTAGAAAGCTCCCCAATTGGAGCTCCCATTGGAGATGTACAACCGCTTTTGTGTGCAGTGGTCCTACGGGACAGAGGCTGCAGTCCCCTTCAATACATCCCCATATATAGTTGTTCACAGTCAATTCTAAATATTTTCTATCATAATTTTTTTTGCATAGGCTCGTAGAGGGCATTCTCCCCTCTACTTTAAACTAGAAAGTTCCCCGATCAGAGCTTCCTAGCCAAAGTTATCTTAAATTTTGTGACTAGGGTTTGTGTGGACTGGACCTTCAATGGTAGGGGACAAGGATAGGCTTGATGCAAGGGATGTAGAAAGGCATAAGGACTTGATGGATAAAATGCACCAAGAAAGAGATAATAGTATTAGTAGAAAAAAAACAGTCGTGGCTCCTAGTTCTAGTTCCTTTTCTCACTCTTGGCATCCCCAAATGAATGCATTGAATGCTACTCTATGGCAACAAGAAGCTCTTCGAGCTACAAGACACAACCAACTAATTGAGCAGCACAATCAGTTCATGTGGAAGATGGACCGAGTGATCTCAACCATCTCAGTCACCAACATGCAAACTAAGGCAATCAATGATAAACTTGCAGCCCTTACAACTTAAGTTGCTCAAATGGCTGCAATCAAAAGGGTGACTCAACATGATTATGAACAACAGTATGAGCATTCTCACGGACATTATGAGTACCATGACCATTGGCATGGGTTTGATGTGCAAAGGCAGCTGCATGTGCCTACTTATGGTCAGCATGCATATGATGATTGTGAATATTTTGACCAGCATGCATGTGATGACAATGTATGTTCTTATGAGCTACATTCTGGTCACATACATGGACAACCATCTAGACAGCACTATGTACATGGACAACATCATTTTCTCATGAAAATGTATATGAGTATGTACATGGGAAGCAACATCATTATCAACAACAGAGTGCTCGATATCATCAGCCACTTGATCATTACTATAAGCAACATGCGTATCCTTATGAGGCACATGATACTTCTCACAAACAATGCCATGATGAGAGTACCTCATTGCTGCTACAGACTCATGAGTAGGTGCCCCATCAGTCCAAGGCCCTTAACTTTGAATGCCCAGTAGTAGCCATGCATGTGGGACTCATGGACATGAAATGCCTAAGGGTTGATGCAGTGAATGTAGTCTCATCGACTCCAATTCGACTTGGCCTAGTGGTTCCCAATGAGTTTATGGACAAGTTAATGCATGTTACCATATGGGTCGGTGAGGATCTTGTGCCACCATTAGTACTTAAAGATGACACCATGAATTACTTCTATGATACAGCGGATGCATTGGATCACAATTATCCTTTTGACCTTGGTGGTAGTACAGTGACCCATGCTTGTATGGATGACCCTTGTGCTCTTGATGCTTATTATGTAGGTTATCAATTTGATCACGGGGAATAGAATGGTCTCGGAAAATCCCTACCCCGATCAGCATTTCACCAGTGCAGTTCTTCCCCTACTTCAAGGCTGCAATTTTGACAGAGGAGTAGCTAAATTTGCCCTAGTCTGGACTGTAAACAACTTGCAGACATCACACTAATTTAGAATATTTTTTACCCTGCATTAATGAAAATCAACTGTCACCTATATGAGTTGAAAGTATGCTTAATGAGCTTTGTTTTGATATGTCACCACATGCCTCAATCAGAGCTGCCCATAGGAAGTTATGACTAGTTTTCTCCAGCAAGCTTGTTTTGGACAACATGCTGTCCACTATTTGTCAGCCCCTAATTGTTAAGGATTGGTGACCAAACTCATACGCTATCAACTTGCACACATCGTATATATCATATACACATTTGTATGCCCTAATTCCACATGAGATTGTACTTCCCCATACCTATATTCTCCTTTGTAATGTTGAATAGAGTAGTACTCTACAACCCCGCCTTCTGCTATGAGCCATAAGTCCTCTTTTTGTTTTTGAGGGCAAAAACCTTTGGGGTTAGGATGGAATATAAAAGAGTGGGGATAGATGGGTAGGACATGGGCTAGGATGGGAATACCTAGTTATACTGATGGGGTATTTAAGGTGTTGCAAGATCCAATTCGGGCATCAATTATCAATAATCAAGTCTCTCATTTGCCCTTCCTTCCAGTTTTCATGGCTTCTCTTCTCTTTCTCTCTCTTCCGCTAGTCTTTCTCTCTCTTCTTCTCTCATCTTCTTCCTCTTTCTCTCTCCTCTCTATAGTCTCTCCCTTCTCTCCTCTCTCCTAGGTCTCCTTCATTACAATATGTAACAAATGATATTGTCATGTCTTGCTATAAAATAGTATGTAATCAAAGAAAACAAGGAAAAATTGAAAGAGGAAAGATTGCAGGATCTTATTAATCAAACTTTGGAAGGTAGCTGAAGCATTAATAAGCCCAAATGCATCACCATGAAATGGTATAATCCATACTTAGTTCTAAAGATTGTTTTAGCTTCATCACCCTCTCACAATAGATCTGATGATATCTTAATCTCAAGTCAATTTTGGTAAAGAACCTAGCCATTGTGAACTCATCGAGAAAATCATCTACTCTGGGAATCAGATATCTATTCTTCACAGTGATCTTGTTTAGATCCCTATAGTCAACACACATCTTGAAGGATCTATATTTCTTCTTCACAAACAAGACCGGAAAAGCATATGGTGAAGAATTAGGCTTAATGAGTTCCATTTCCAGAAGCTCCTTGATTTGCTTGGCCACTTCTTTTTTCTTATATTTAGACAATTTGTAGGGTGGATTATTGATTGGATTTGAATGTGGCTCCAAATCTAAAGGATGATCAACTACTCTCAAGCTTGGGAGGTAATGAAGTAGGCACTTCAAAAAAATCAATGTACTCCTCAAGTAGAGCTTTCAAAGCTAGATGCTCAACTAAATTCTTTGATTAATCTTTAATATTTTTATTTGGGTGTAAAACAAAAATCTAAGAGCACTTCTTATATTCATTCTTAAGTAGTTTTATGGTAATAAGCTGAAAATAACATTTATTAGGGATTCCCTATAGATGGATAGGTTGCCTATCAATGGCAAATTCCATGTACAATTGTGAGAAACCCATAGCAATCTTTCCTAAGGTTATTATCCAATCACACTCAACTACAACATCTATGGGTCCCATTTTCAAAGTAATTAGGTTCACCTTTACTTCATAATTTTTGGCCAACTGTATTAGAACCTATGGAGACATTTGAGTGCTCATTTCCTCTTCATTATTAGCTATGAAACTCTTATGGGTTGCTATAAATCAGTGGAAAAAAAATATAACTTATCCACAACTAACTTGTTCACAAAACCATGCATATTGTCACTTTCTATGAGGATAAACATATCCTTCCCATGAATGGTACCCTTCATACAAAGTTTATTAGGGCTCTTAGAATCTATCCAAGCATCCATTGAGATGAAACAAATAGTAGTAGCATGTGTCTCATCATCGATCCCTCCTAGATCAAAAGGATTACTACCACCATGATGAAATGGAAAAGTATCATGAGGAGCATAGAACTGTTCTTGCCCACAATATCCTCTTCGATATCGTCATTTTCAATGGTTATAGTCATAAGTGCATTTGCCTCATCATTATCATCTTTTGAAACTTCAAAAACTAGCATGCTATGGACCTTGTATTTTATATTATTATAAGTATACTTTGTTGCATGATCGGATGTATACTTCCTACCACATTTGAAACACAAGCCTTTTTCCTTCTTTTCTTTATATAGGTCCATCGGGATAGAATTTGGATTACTATTAGCTAAAATATTTTTAGACTTGCTTATAATCCATTCTTGGACTGTTTGTTGTCTTGAGATTGCCTTGAGGCCTTGAAGTAGAAAATGATGGATAAGTTGGCATTCTAGAGCCCCCACTTGATGCATGATTATTGCCATAAACATTGCCAAACTTTCCTTATTTTAAAATAGTCCTTGCTACTCAAAAGAAGAATGAAATATCAATTCTCTTCTATATTTCCTTCCCTACCTTTTTGTAAGTGCATTAACCTTGAAGAGGGTAGTGGGGCTTTGCACCATAACATTAGTTGATAATGAAGGCTCTAAACCACATATATACTTGTGGAGTTTGGCTTCATCACTTATATTCTCTACATACATATAGTGAAGTTTAGAAATTGGTTTATATAGTCATGTACACTTAGGTCTCTTTGCTCTAATCCACACCATCTTCATGCCAATTTCTCATTTTATGAGGAAAAACAAAAACCTAAGCCATAAGTGTCTTAAATGCATCCCGATTCTCCACTAGTATGTTCTCCTTCTTAATGTACCTCCATCAAATATGCACAAACCCTTCCAAATGTAACGAACAAAAGTAGATATTCATGTCATCGGTCCTAGGGAATATGTCAAAATAGGACTCCAACTTTGAAATTCATTCCTCTAGGTTGGATGGTGAAGATGATTGCCCATTGTACTTTGCTAAAAATATTTTATCTTTCGATTTTCTCTCATGAAAAGGTTATTTTCCCAAAATAGGCTGATCATGATTGGCATGCATTGGGCTTTCAAAAAATATGATAATGTTTTTCCATAAGGTGTTTGAGGATTAGTTTGGAACCTCCCGGTCTTGGGGAAGTTACTGTATGTATATCCTTACATCACGTGTGTTCAAGGTCTATTTATAAATATCTTTATTTGTGATTTTTTCCTGAATAAAACATAACCCTTTTCTATTCAATCTCTAAATAACCTCTTTATATTACACCCTTCTGTATGTAAAATTTTTATAAAAGTGGTATTTTAAAAATACATTATTTTGAACCCACATGATGCACACATATATTCATGAGTAACTTATTCGAGCTCCTGATGTGGCAAAGGACCTTTAGGAACTTGAGGATTTAGTCAATGAACTTGTGGATTAGCACCGTTTATACTATCTAAATAATCATAATTTCTTTGTGAAGTCTCTCCTACTTTATATTGACTATTTGGAGTACCCCTTTATCCAATAATACCTTGACTTTGAACATTAAGATTGGGCGGTTGAAGTGGAATTGATGGCTCACTGTTTGATTGTGCTCTTTCTTTAGTATCCTTGGTACCCATTTGCATTTGCATCCTTCGAGAGGATTGAACCATAATGTAATACTTCCACGTAATTAAAAGTTAGTTAGTTCGAAAATTAGTCAGTCAATTAGTAAGTTAGTAAGGTTACTAACTAAAGTAAAAACTAACTAACATTAATAACTAACTAACTAACTAACGATTAAAAAAAATCGAGGATCGTAACCTATCATTTTTTTTCGGATTGACAAGGAATGTAGCCACCCATTATGGAAGTTATCACTTGAATGAGAGTGATGAGACATATTAGTCATTAGTGTCAATGTGTATAGTATGGTTGGTCCAAAAATATTAGATATTTGGATAAAACTAGCATATTTTTGATATTTTTGATATTATTTATTGTAAATATCCTAAAAATCTATGGAAAATTCTAGAATAGGATGTCATGTAAAAAAAACAAGTGGTTTTTTCAGCCAGTTTTGGAGATTTAATGCAAAAAAAGAATGAATGGAAAATCGCCTGCATCACAATCACAGTTTACAAGCAATAAATAACACTCTGAACATGGAGAAGGAGTGATCTGAAAGATTTCTAAGCAAGTGTTTTGGGCTTTTACCCCCCTTTTGGAGCCAATAGAACCATCAGACTTGTGATTTGAGCATCAAATTGCATCTTAGAAGTTTCAGATTACTAATTTTGCCAAGATCCCACCATTAAGAGCTCTTCTTCTCAGCCATAACCCTTATTCTCTAATTTATCTCTATAAATGAGAGGCATGGGAAGCAATTTAGAGAGGCACAAGGAGACCCCGAGAGGTTGCAAGTGGGAGGTAGAAGGATACCCCTCCAAGAGGCATAGAGAGAGAGAGAGAGAGAGAGAGAGAGAGAGAGAGAGAGAGAGAGAGAGAGAGAGAGGGAGGGAGGGAGAGAGGGAGGGAGGGAGGGAGGGAGGGAGGGAGGGAGGGAGGGAGGGAGGAGTTACCCCGAGAGGCTACAAGGGAGAGAGTTAGCTCAATCCCCCCTGTCTCAATCTTTGACAAAGCCAACTTCTCTTATGCTCTCACATCTCAAATTCATTCCTCCTTTATCTCTCGAATCCACTTGTGGACAATGGCTCCAAAGCGATGAGATGGAAGGACCATGGGAACCTTTGTAACCGGGCAAGGAATGGGTATTTGCTAGAGATACGGGAGAGCTTGAGGTTGCCGGAGTTGCCACTACCACAACAGAACATCAGGTGTGGTGAATGTGAGCGAGAGGAAAGACGGAATTCCCAATGTCGTTGTGCCAAACCAAGTTATTCACTACTAGGCTATTATTTTTCCACATAAAATATTAAGGTTTATGCCAAATTTCTTCAAAAAAATAAATGTTAGCCTTTGCATCAAATGGTACAAGAGCTACTTGTTAGATTGCACGGACAACATCCGTTTAATAATTAATTATGTAAAATATAAGCACTATATTGGTAGTTCCATCTAGAAAGCATACTAGTACACGCACAAACAATTTACTGCTATGATTTGTAGTTAGATTAAGTGAGATTCTAAATCATGGAATCATGATGGAAATAATTGCAAGAGGTTATTGCACAAAGACTTTATGCGCACTCAAGATTAGAAAAATAAATCGATATAATTATTTTCAAATGCGACAAGGTTAAGTGTTGACTAACACCGCTTAAATAGTAAAACTCTATTTAAAGGATCTATAAGTCATCTCATTAAGTTATTGGCACAATATATTTCTTTAAGGAATTTCTCTTATGTTGGATAAGATAGCCCAAACAAGAAATTCATGCCTTGCTTAACATGTTGTAAGACATGTACTCAACACTTGTTTATGGGGAGGAGAATTCTCATTAGAATGTAAGGTTACCTTAGGATAAGGTCTACCTTGGCTATGGAAGCTATGAGCTGCACGATGGTGTGATTGTCATTGCATCATTTTGAAAGGAGTGTTTGTGTTTGCTAGAATCTAGATCTCTGATTAAAAACATTGATAAACAAGATAAAATGAAAGGTTGCACTAGGCTACCCCCAAGCTAACTGCGAGACCCTACTCCAAGGGGGTCATGGTTATTGCTTCGAGAGGCTTAGATTAGCTCCATAGCAAAAGGTCTGTCCATAGGGATAGTCTTGGGCAGTAGGAAATGTGGGTGCTAGGGGGGTTCTAGCCGTAAATTCCGCATTATTTCTAGAATTTGATTAGGCCCTTCGTGACCGAGCCTTGGGATCTTGGAACCCTAAATACTAGTTACAAGGGTGGAATCTTGGTGGGTAGAATACCCTCATGGAATTCTTTATATCTTCCTCATGGTTAGAAAGATGGAAATTGTAATAAAATTCCAATATAATAAACAAATTTTCTTTACTCAAGGGTTGTTTGATTTGTATATGTGTTTGTGAGAGAAATTATGTGAAGGAACTTGTGACTTAATGGACTAATTAAGGAAGCTGGTTGTATATATTCCAATAAGTGTGATGTAGGTAATTAAAAAACTAAAGATGATTCTGTCAATAAAGGAAATTAGGTGGGCGTAACCCGTGACGGGTCCATCCAATGGTAGGGTGGTCCCCGTTAGCTGGGATCTTTTCTAAAATAGCAATAGAAATAGGAAGACGATAAATTGACCAACTAGTTGTTAGGTAGAACCGACTTGCATTGTTTTAGGGAGCCGGAATGGGATTTTGCCTTATGGACAGGAGGGTTGACGTACCGCACTCCCCTCCATCTCCAATTCTCTTTGAATCAAGTGCAATGACAATTTTGCTTCAGATCGAGTAATCTTATAGGAAGTGGGAACTCAAAATTACTGACTCCAGTTGGCTATTAGGAGACCCGTCTGAGTTTGGGAACCCAAAAATTCAGGTCGATCCTAGTGGGTTTGGTTGGAACACTTTTGTTGCAATGTAGATTCAATGGGGTCTAAGTAACAAACCTCGTGATGTTACAAGGGAGTGCTGGGTGGCGTCATTTGGAAAACCTATTGATGGAGCACATAAATGTGCACCTTGGAATGAGCTTGCTCATACAGAATTTGTGCATTGGACTCTACCAATATTTCAATTGAAGCCTTCATTTGGGTTATATAATCCATCATTTGCAATAAAGGGCTTTGTTTGATGGGTGGAGAAAACCATTTGCTCAACTTTTGATAAAAGCTCTGCAAGCCTATGAACATATCTAGTCTTATATTCACACATGGTTTGATAAGAGCACTAAGTTCTCCTTGAAATTAAGCTCTTCAAGGCTCTCTTGGGATGTGTTTTCTAGTAAGAAATATTTTGTTTGTTGGGCATGTTCATCCTAGACCTTATTCTTCCCTTTGTGACTTATCATGATAGTGCAGTCCTATAGGACCCCCTATTGGTAAATAGGCTATAACTTGAGCTAGAAGACTCTGATTGCAAATTTTTTAAATTAAAATCAAAGCAAAAAATTCCCTCTTCAAGATTAGCACTGCAACATTATAACATATTTAAAATAAAAAATTATGTAATCTAATCTTTGTGACTAAAGTGTCCAATCTTGCACCCTGTCTTAACATATAAGTGCCATGTTTCCACATATGGGACCAAAGTTGATGCGCCTAAAGCCTATCAAACCCTATGAGGAGCTAGATAGACATGTGGGAAATCTGTAGTAAATGCATCTATATCCTAATAATGATGATGGTACCTGTGATGTCATGTTTATACCCTGCATTGTCTTGTAATAGCCTTGTTTTACCCTATTTTGATCTTCAAGATGCTTGAATCTTTGTGAAAACTTGAATCTTCAATCCTCCATGTGTGATACATATGTGAGGCATAAAATAGTATGACATACTCCCTACATAGACTCCAAATCACTGGGAGGTGGGCAAAGTTTTCATTGGGTTGATTGGTTGCACTCCCTCGAGATCTTTAATAGTAGTGGATGAGGGTCACCTCTCTATTGTCCCACTATCTCCCTTGGCATCCAACCTTTAACTCATTCCATGTGATATAATAGAATGAAATTAGAATTGACAAAGTGAGTAGGAAGAGGGGCTTACCACATAGTGACTCACTACTTGACTTACCCTTTATAATGTATTTTAAATATAATTTTCCATGAATCAATCAAACATTAGCAATACATTGGATCATGTAATGATTCCAATCGACAATTCACTCTTTAACAAGAAGTTTAATGCAATGCCCTGATGCCAAACTAGGTTTCTAATTCTTTGTTTTGATTCAAGAGAGCAATACAATTAGTGAATGGGCTGATTTGATCTTTGAAGGACCGAAGCTTAATGAAATTTCTCAATTCTTTAATCTCTCAATCAAGTGGATTCATAGCCCCAAATCTTAACTAAAAAATAGACTCCATAGCTCCATAATGCTTCATATGTACTAGAATGCTCAATATTGCTAATGAGAAAGTATAACCATTGAAAATTACTTGAATTAAAAGGTATCTACTCTCTTTAAGCTTCAACAAACATGAATTTCATGATGAAAGAATAATCTCCAAATTTCTACTTCATAGAAGCTTGAAAGAGTCAAGAGAGCTCAAATGATTTAAATGTTTAATGAATCTTGATGGATGCTTGCTATAGAGAATTTCTAGAAGTGAAATAGAGTAAAAGCCCTTTGAAATTGAAAAGCTTTGTTCAAGCTTTGATGCCTACCCATGGACAACACCTATTAGGGTTTAGGAAAGAAGAAGAAATCCATCTTTAAAGAAAAAGAAAGCTCAATAGCTTATCTAGTATGTTGATCTTGATGTAGATGAAGATTAGAAGTGATTAATCACCCCCAAGAGGAAAATTTACTACCATGTTTTCTATTGTCCACAATAGTAAAACAATGCAAATTTCAAGCTGATCTTTTGTTGATGTGGCACTTGCAGGGTATGGCAAAATGATATATGGCTTGTTGCACTTGATGTCTATAAGCCTTCTACATAGTCTATTGTTGGATAAAAGCAAAATTCATGGGGAAAAATGAAGTTGAAGGCTGATGATTCCATGGAAATCTCAGACATGAGGAAGATGAGGCTCTCTTTCAAAATGCAAATATGGTTTATTCTTTAACTAAGTCTAGTTAGCCCTTATTTTACCAAGTTACCTTTAAAATAGCGTGTAATGGATGTACAACCTATTGTTTTAGACATGGTTTGGCATGTACATGATTGGTGAGGACTAATGCAAGCAAGCATGCATTACACTAGAATGAAAAGCAGACACAATTGCTAGATGTGGTTTTAGATTTTTATTTAGCTACTTAAATGCAATTGTGTGTAAAACCATAGCCTCTAGAAACATCATAATGGCCATTTAAATGTGTAAATAAATGATCAATAAGATCCATCATATCTACACACGATTTTAAAGGTACAGTTTTTTAAAATTACAACAATGATATCTTCAACTTTGCTTTGCTACAAAAACAAAACTAAGATAAACATGCAAACAAAAAGCCTATACGCACGTGCATGCGCGCGCGCACGCACACACACACACACGCACACATGCACGCACGCACACACACATGCATGCACACCACACGCACACGCACACGCACACGCACACGCACACGCACACGCACACGCACACGCACACGCACACGCACACGCACACGCACACGCACACGCACACGCACACGCACACGCACACACACACACACACACACACACACACACACACACACACACACACACACACACAGAGAGAGAGAGAGAGAGAGAGAGAGAGAGAGAGAGAGAGAGAGAGAGAGAGAGAGAGAGAGAGAGAGAGAGAGAGAGAGAGAGAGAGAGAGAGAGAGAGAGAGAGAGAGAGAGAGAGGAGGTGTTGTGAAGCACTCAGAGAAGAAGAAGACACCATTTTCTTCCACCTCCAAGGATGCAAATTCTTTTCCTTTTCATTAGGATTTTAAAACATGTTTTTATAGTGGAGTGAACCTAATGGTTAGTTAGCCACCTATTTACATGCTATTGTGCAAGAATTTCGTAGAGTTAACCTAGGGGTATACATGTAGTTAGATATGTTGAAATCATAACATCAAACAAACAAGGGTCTATATGTATAGGTAAACATGCTAGGTTTGCAAATTTCTCATGGTTTTAAATGCATCTTGATATCTCATTTTGTATTTCTACAAATGTCTTATCTTTGGTATCTAATTCAAATAATTTCCGTCTTTATGTTTTAGTTTGCATGCTTATTTGATCATGTAAAGGAATGAAGGGACCATTTCCATTTAAGTTAATGTTCCATTTCTATATCATGCTACTCTCAAATGTGTGGTGATGGATGCATGGAAAGGGTGATGCTTTGTGACTTGAGAGTGGTTTGGGATTCAAAGATGCATGATGCAATCAATACATGTATTTTCCAGTGAGGCATTTGTACTTTTCAAAGATATCTGTCTATACATTTTTTCACAATTTTAAACATGGCTTATTTATTCTATTATCGATTTTTTATTTCTAATTTTTTTATTTGCTATGGGTTTACATGGATTAATGTATGCTACTTTTTAGATGCTACTTTTTAGGTTTAGTTGGATTTCTTATACTTGTTATTTATTATCGTAATGGCTCTACAGCGGAGGGGGTATCTTAGCTATTGCATTGAATTCCTAAATCCATAAGTAACACCTATTTTAGAGGCTGTGGTAGTTTGGTTGTCAATGAGGAGTCTCTTATTGTGATGTGGTGACATAGTCATCACTATCTATTTTGGAAAATTCAATATGCTAGATTTGAGGTTAGTAATTATTAGGTAGACTACAAAACACACTTGAGTTATAGAGGTTGTTTTCTAGGTTACATTTTATGTTATTCAAAAAGAAAATTTTAGGTAAATCATAGTCAAATTGCATGTTAGCATATGTAAACCTGATGTAAACATGAGGGGAATATTTTGAGACCTATGGCTCATTGACATAATAAAACAAGTTAGTGGACCCATTTGGTGGAAGGAGTAGTCGATCATTCTGGTGTGGAAGGAGTATGATAGAGAGGTGGTTGAGTACAATATGTTGCCACTAGAGTGCTATTAGTTGTAGCTTCTAGTGGTAGTTGCAAGTGTAAAAGGTCAGATTTTGACTTTATTTATACTAAGTGATGCAATCACTTGATTCTATCCCATGCAGTTGAATTGGGGTATGCATTTTGTACATACACTAATGCATGCATAGTCAAAGACAGCCACAAGAGTTGTAAAGATAACTTTCAATGCATTGCTTTTGCAAAAGAACAATAGACTGATGATGAAATGGATGGGGAGTAGCTTTAGAGTGCTTTGATTAGGGGGAGACTTAATAACATGGGTTTAGTTTTGGATATGGATGATACCTTAAAAGCAAAGCCATAACTTTTTTACCATTATACACATATGTTGAACGTTTTGTGGTTCTCATATGCACATCTCTTGATTTTGTGGATCTCATGTGTATATTCATTGATAAAATATGTACATCTCTTAATTTTGTGGTTCTCATATGTTCATTTGTTTGTTGATAAAATTTGTATACTTGTTGATTTTTTTAAAAAATTATAATATTGTATTGTTACATAAGCATCCATGTCTTGATTACACCATTGCATAGTTACATAAACAGTCATATTTTCAAAATGATATCCTATTTTTGTAACATAGCATTGTCACATAAAAAATTATATTTTTCAAATTATATCACATATTACAAGTTCTTGAAATTAGGAATTGTGAATCTATCAAGTGAGATATCACTCACCATACTTGGGTGTGACTTTATTGGAGTAGTAGATATGTCAGTTTTAAATTGCGCGAACTACATTCTTAATTCATTGGCCAAGTACTAGAGCTTAACATTTTTCTAATTCAAAAGTGGCATTGTGTGCCAATATTTTGCGCACACTTTGTCCATGCGATGCTATTGTTTCTCCTTCTATTACTATCTCTATGATGTGCACATGTTCTTGGACATCAACATAGCAAGGCTTGCAACTTGTTGTCTTTGTACTTGGGCATTGTCAGCTATTCTCAATTTGGTGAACGCCCATGTTGATTAGCTTTTTTGTTCACATGATTTCATAAAATGTAGTGGACATAGCATTGTTGCACAAAGTAGATTGCCACTTGGTTGTTGTTTTGAGAAGCTTCTTTTCTATTGAATAAACTTGGTTAGAAGAACCCTAGCCAATCTCATGTGTTGGAGGCCATAGATCTTTAAAGGTACAATTGCTTTTGCCATGCCTGATACATGAAATAGTGTGCCTCATTTGAACCAATTTGGACTTATCTTTTTAACTTCTTTTAGTGAAAATGGCTTGCTCTCATCAACCAATTTATCTTAGATGATTTCTTAGTGAAAATGGCTTGCTCTCAAAGTCATCAATCAATTTATCTTAGATGATAAGAAATCTTGATTTCCAAGCCTTTCTTGTTCTTCTTAAATGATTCTTTGAGCCTCATCATGATTGAAGTTAGAACCTTTCACATTAAGTTGTATTATGGCTCCTACAACATCTTCCATTTGATCTAAAGAAATAAACGATAAATTTTGAGATCATATTGGGCTATAATAATTAATTATCACTTGAGACTTCATTCATCAAGTGAAAGATATTTTGATTTGCATTTACTTGACATAAAAGACCAATATACACAATAAAGTTGATAGGGCTATAAGAACAAAATCATAAGGAAAGCACACTACAAGATACATTTTTTAATTAATCAAGATCTTGGTGTAACCCATCAAATTTCACAATTGAAATGTCTACATGGGGCATTATGGACAAAAATGATAGCTGTTCCTATGCTATGGGCCTTGCAAGAGAATCCTTATCTAAATGCATTCCAAGAGATATCTGGAGTAAGCTACAATATGGATATTTGATGCTCCAAACCCTTCTAGTAGTTTGAAACATAATACAACACAAGCACCACAAAGTTTGAATCCATTCCTAGAGTGTAATGTAAACCTCTAACACATAGAGAAATTGATCTTAATGTAAACAGAGACATACAAACACAATCTAATTAAGGATTGATAATTTGAATAGTAGGGACTTGTGATCCTCTCACTAAGTCACGTGTTCATGAGCTTCTCGATATTCATGCTCCTTCATGACCAACAATTCCAAAGTACCAAGTATATTCATCCATTATTACTCATATTTGAGGGATGGAATATAGATGCTAAGAGGTTGTTGGATAGTAGGGCAGCTAGCATCTCCTCATAGCATGTTGAAATTGCATGTAGGTTAACTAGAGCTGTTTTCCAAGTCTCCATTTCTATTTGCATTACATCCTTCATATTTGCAAGGAAGAATAGTCTATTGCCCTAATCCTCTATGAGTCATGCATTTCATATCCACGGATGTCCAAGCAATAGATCATAGTCCACTCCTTTCATGATGAGGAAGATAAAAAAAAACTATACTCCAATTATTTTGATTGGCCAATATTTAATTATGCCTTGTAGGCAGACCTTGAATCCATCAATGATAGTGAGTTTGAAGTGAACATGTCCAATTGGAGGATTTCCCCAAGCATGAAGCATGTTCTCATTAATGACGCTAACTGGAGCCTCAATATTGACAATTCCCTTCTTGGTGGAGTCCCTAAGGGCCTCTACTAGAAGTACTCATTGAGACTTCAAACTCTTGTGTGTGACCAACAGTGCCTTAGCTGTGTCCAGCTGTATCAGCAAGTGTGGGACATTCAATAAGTTGGTGACTTTAGGCTATGTGTGAATGGTCTGTAGACCTTAGAGTGTTGTATTCACCTTATTCATATGTGATATGGAATAATGAATGAAATGAGATGAGAGCATACGGCACCTCTCTGTTGCTCCAACCCTTCTCTCTCTCTCTCTCTCTCTCTAACATGGTATCAGAGCCATGAATGGGCTCTATGGTGGATAGCATTTTGGAAGAAGACTTGAATATTGAAGGCCAAGGATTTTTATGAATAGCAAGCTGCCTGCCATTGTTTTTTTACAAGGTATGTGTTGAAGCATACTAGAGAGAGCACTGATCATTAGTGTGATGAAGATTTTCTAAATACACCTCTAGGCTGCTTCATGTGTTTGCGCCTACTGTCAAAATGAATTCCCATGGCTGAAAATTAATAAAATAATCACTACTCAAGTGATCGACAACTTGCATACACACCTTGGAAGGTATTTGAAGGTCATCCTGACATGGCAATGCATTGATGGAAGCTTAGTTTGAAGGTTATGCACAAGTACACAAACCCGGAATAGAGAATGAACTGCTATAAACAGTGAATATACAAAATACACTGGATCTTGGTTGAAGCACTGAAGCTATTTGACATGCATTCTTGGCTCCATTGAAGTGTAGATACATCCTGGAAGACATATGTATTGTGGCTTATGCATTTGAGTTGCAATTCTTGAAGAAAATACTTAGATCTGGAAATATATGACAGGCTGAAAACTGTGGACAGCAAGCACTCATTGGTGAAGCATTACATAACATTGGTTAGCTTCTGTCAAATGTATGACATGGCATATGTCTGTTGAATGTCTGGAGGACTAAGATGAGCATTGAATGCTCATGAAAGCTGAAGTTTGAGGCTGGAAATAAGTGTATTGACATTGTCTTGGCCAGTTACAAATAGGGAATGCATTCTATGACATTGTTTGTTGAAGATATAGTGTCTATGGTTGTCTGTATGGTTGTGTATTGACCCCTACATTTGATAGCACATGTATGAAGTACTTTGAGGAAATTTTGGAACTGGATAAACCTTGGTTGAGCTATGTATTGGTTGACTGCAATCTGCATGTAGAACATTTGACACTTGTACTTGGTGTACATGAACTGAATTGTGCTCGTATGATTATGTATGGACTCCTGCATGAAACATCAGATGTTTTGGATGTTTTGAAGCATTTTTGACATGCATACATCTCTGTCTTGGCTATGAAAGAACTCTTGGTCATTTACAGCTTGCAGATTTCAAACTGCATGTATATCTACTGGTAGTGAGGTTTAATGTCATAGATTTTATAGCAGCTACATGATCTATGTATTGACTGATGTAGCTACATCCTATATCACTTGATTGTGAATGTCTTTGACAAGTTTATGGACTGAAATACATTGATTTGAATAGGGGTTGATGCTGAAAAAATGTCATTGCATTGGAAGGTCGAAAGTGATCAGTTTAAGAAGCCTTGGTTTTCATGTAGTTAGGCATTGTTTGCAACATGGCAAATATAGATAGAATCATCAACATAACCTAGATAGTGGGGGAAAATCTTGATAGTAATAATTTTTCCATATGGAAGGTCCGCATGGAGAACTTCTTGATAGGTAAAGGATATTGGGACTTGGTGATAGGTGTTGAAGCTAAACCTAAAATCCCAGAGAGGAATCCTACAGCTGATCAAAGATGAGCGCAGCGAGCTTGGTTGGAAAGAGCTCACATGGTGCTACACTAGTTATCCTTGTGTATCTTGAATGCTATGGTAATGCAGATCATGAACTACAAGTCATCAGTAGATGCATGCGACATATTGATCAGGTAATATGGCACAACTACTAGTGCCAGGAAGATATAGTTAAAGTAGAAATTCAACAACATGGAGAGAAAATGCAGATCTATACAAGATTATGTCACAGAGATTAAGACTATTGCGGATCAATAGACATCCATTGGTATATAGGTTGAGGATGAAGATATGGTTGCAGTGACATTAAATGGTTTGGGATTTGAATATAAGTCATTTGATACTTCCATCTATGTGCGGGATGAAATGCCAGATTTCAATAAGATGGTTGCATTGCTCATTCATGAAGAGGTTAAACTGGGAGGATGCTATTTTCTATTCGAATCAATGCAGCAATGGGAGCCATGGTAGAAGTTATGGTTCTGGCAGAGGAGGCTAGAAAAATGTATCTTATGGTCATAATAACCAGCAGGGTTCAAATGCAAGAGGAGGTGGAAATTTCAGAGGTAGGGGGAGATCTAGCTCTAGAGGCAGAGGCTTCTGTCAGCAGTAGCACCCATCTGACAATTCTAATAAGGATAAGGATTGTCACTACTGTGGAAAGTATGGTCATATTGCCAAGGACTGGTGGAAGAAGTAGGGCAATCAAAAGGGCAAGCAACAGGGACACTATGCATCGTCTAGTTAGACAGATGATGCTCTGATGCCTCATGGTGATTGGTTTATTGACATGGTGCCTGAGAGGAATGGCTATGTATGCACAGGGGATGACACACATCATAACATTGAATATAAAGGCAAAGTGCCTTTGGTAATCCATGATGGCAAGAAGAAGAACTTACATGATGTATTGCATGTCCCATCAATTACTAAAAATATATTGTCTGTGGGCCAGATGACTAAGCAAAATTTACAGGTTTGGTTTAATAAGCATGGTTGCTTCATTGAGGAGTTTGATAATGGTTGCAAATTGATTGCTCATGGTCATAGGAATGGCAGGATGTTTACTCTTGATGCCACTTTGCCACAACTAAAATAAGCCATGTTTTCCTAGGGCTCTAGCATAGTTAGAGATTTAGAAATATGGTGGGGCATGTTAATCTTCATTGACTGCAAATGATGTAGAAAGAACTTGTTACAGGTCTACCCAAGTTTGCTTACATGGATATTGGTCATGTCTACGATGCTTGTTAGTTTGGTAAATAGTCAAGGTTTTCATTTGTCAAGCATGTAAGAAATAGTATGTGACCATTGCAGTTGATTCACTCTGATGTGTAGGGGCTAGCCTATAATGCATCTATGGGAGGCTCTAGGTATTATGTGACATTCATTGATGACTTCAGTCGCTATACTTGTGTTTATATACTGAAAACAAAGGATGAGGTGTTTGCTATTCCAGCAATTCAAGAAGCAGGTTGAAAAGTAATTTGATTGCTATATCTCTTGTTTGAGATTTGACAATGGTGGGGAGTATGTGTCAAATGAGTTTGACAGTTTTTTGGTTGAAAATGGCATACATAGACAGCTTACATGCAACTACACACTCCACAGCAGAATGGGATAGTTGAATAGAAGAATAGGGTTTTAATGGAAGCTGTGCGTGCAATGATGAATGAGAAGAAGATGTTGCTCTATTATTGGACTGAGGCTGTTATTATGACAGCCATGTGTATATCTTGAATAGGATTCCCACTGTAGGTATTCATGATATGACACCATTTGAGAAGCTGTATGGCTACAAGCCTGATATCAGTCACATGAAAGTATTTGGATGTATTGCTTATATGCACATCCTTGATGATAAGCGGAAGAAGCTAGATCCGAAAGAACATAAGTGTGTCTTTATTGGTTATTTGCAGGAGAAGAAGGCATATAAATGTTGTGATCCCTCTACTCCGGAGACACTAGTTAGCAAATATGTTATCTTTGATGAGATGACATCTTGGTATGCATCATCGACTGCAGTGCCATTGGATATGCCTTCTACACATGTTTCTACAATTGATTCTTAGCAGAGTATTGCATTGACAGGCCTTAGTGGTATGATGGTATCTCCATGGATAGGGAGATTGCGGAGCTCTGGCTCACTATCCACTGACACCCCTATGTAAGTGAGGGGGATGATGTGGTGGACAACAAAGGGAAAGAAAAAGTCATTGAGGATGCATCTCGTGTAATGATACATGGTAGGATGACTTCAGGCTATGACTTAGCTGATAGCCTAGACAGTGAGCTTGGTATTCCATTGTGTATACACTTGGCACTAGGAAGAATATGTACATTCCACCTCATGAGAGGGGAATCGAGTAGTGCACCATAGCTTGGACACTCGCCACGGCTATGACTTAGCTGACAGCCTAGACAGTGATCTTGGTATTCCACTGTGTACACACTTGGCACTAGGAAGAATAGGTACATTCCACCTCATGAGAGAGGGGAATGGAGTAGTGTACCATAGCTTGGACACTCGCCAACAGTCAGGTACCCTGTGAATATGTTGACTTACAGTGCTTATTCTGTGAAGCATTATGCTTACATGACAAAAGTGACGGAGGTCAAAGAACTTGCTATATATGCTGAAGCAGTGATGGATAAAAATTGTGCATAACTATGGATGAGGAAATATCTACCTTGGCTGAAAATAGAACATGGGATCTTGTGCCACTGCCAGAAGGAAAGAAGACTATTGGTTGCAAATGGGTCTACAAGATTAAATGCAAGTTAGATGGCAGTGTAGAGAGGTAGGAAGCTATGTTGGTTGCTAAAGGATATGCTCAGCAGTATGGATTAGACTATGAGGAAAAATTCAGCCCTGTTGTCAAGATGGCAATCATATGAACAATGATTGCATTGGCTCGTGCTAAAGGCTTGGAAATTGTAGCAGATGGATATTAAGAAAGCATTTCTCAATGGTGATTTAGTAGAGGATGTTTATATGGATTAGCCTGAAGGGTATGTACACCCTAATTTTCAGCATTATGTATGCAAACTAAAAAAACCCATTGTATGGGCTGAAGCGGGCTCTGAGAGCCTGGCATGCAAGGATCAGTAATTACTTGTAGAGTTTGGGATTCATTGTTGGCAGGGCTGATCATAGTTTATTTACGAAAAAGACAGACAAAGGTTTGGTAGTAATGGTTATTTATGTAGATGATTTGATAATCACAGGTGATGATGACTTTGGGATAGTACATGCTATAGAATGCTGAAATTAGAATTTGATATGAAAGACTTAGGTGAATTGAAATATTTCTTGGGTATTGAGGTGATCAAGGTTGAAAATGGTTTATGACTGATGCATAAACACTATGACATGGAAATGCTAAAGAAATATGGCATGACTGAATGTAAACCACTGGATACACCTCTTGATCAGAATGTCAAGTTGGACATTAGCACTAGAGCAAAAATTGATGATGTGACTATGTATAGGTAGATAGTTGGAGGTTTGATCTACTTGACCATCACCAGGCCTGCCTTGAGTTATGTTGTTGGGCTCATAAGTTAGTTCATGCAGAAGCCCAGAAAGCCACACTTCGATGCTGCTAGGAAAATTATGAGATATGTAAAGTCCACTATAGATTATGGGCTATTTTATGTGAAAGATAAGCCCTTCACACTGACTGGATACACAGATGTGGATTGGGCAGGATGCTCATATGATCGTAGATCTACAAGTGGTTATGCCTTCGGATTTGGAAGTGTAATGATCAACTGGAGTAGTAAGAAGCAACCTAGGGTTGCATTGTCTAGCATTGAGGTGGAGTACAGGGGTGCTGCATTGGCATCATGTGAGATTGCATGGTTGCTCAAGCTTATGGTTGATTTGGAAATACAGATGGACACTCCAGTGACCTTGTTATGTGACAATCTCAGTAGTGTACTATTGGTAACAAATCCAGTTTATCATGCCACGAATAAACACATTGAGGTACACTACCATTTTATCAGAGAGATGGTTCTTGCAGGGAAAGTAGATCTTATGCATGTGAAAACTAATGAACAGGTTGCAAATATCTTTACCAAGTCTTTGGGTAAAGATAAGTTCAGTTGATTTCAACATCTACTTGGTGTACAAGTTTTATCTTGAGCTTGAGGGGGAGTGTTGAGACTTTAAGCTATTATGTGTGATCAACAGTGCCTTAGTTGTGTCTAGTTGTATAAGCGTGGGACATCAAATAAGTCGGTGACTTTAGGTTGTGTGTGAATGGTCTATAGACCTTAGAGTGTTGTATTCATCTTAGTCGTATGTGATATGGAATAATGAATGAAATGAGATGAGAGCATACAGCTCCTTTCTATTGCTCAAACCCCTCTCTCTCTCTCTCTCTCTCTCTCTCTCTCTCTCTCTCTCTCTCTCTCTCTCTCTCTCTCTCTCTCTCTCTCTCTCTTTAACAGTATTGCATGGCCTTTTTCCCCTCCAAAAGGTATTAAATCCCAAGGCTCCTAGGGTAGGCATAGTTGGATAGCTAGGCTATGAATCGTGGGTTAATAGTACAGAGTCTATGCCATCCATCTAACTTTTGAATACCCACCATATGGTGGGGCTTCCTTTCATCAAGATTCCAAGTGGAACAAAGATGTTGGTAGATGAAAGTGTTGAGATCACATAGGGTTCTATCTCTTGAGAATGAAATCTACATTTTCCTACATTTTATGGATTTGTAGTTTCTTGTTTGTTGCAATTTTTGGCTAAAATAGAGTGGATCAATTGTGGAATTTCGAGGGTTCGGGGGTTGAGAAGGTAGAGGCTAATGTTTCAGGTTAAAGAGGTTAGGCAAACTGATGATTCCATGGCTCCCTCCTATTCTCATTCTTTCTTCATTGCCTCCACCCATTTCTTGACTTATTAATTGTGGCCAATTGCTGCTTAGGGTCAATATATTCTCCCACCTTCGTTGTTGTAGCTTTCTTTGTTTATGGTGAAGTTGTTACACTTTTTGCATTCTATATAGGATCTCTACCCTATTGAATGATTAAGCTTTTACTTTTTGACTTGAGTTTACTGCAATTTCATGCCTTTTTGGCATTCTTCTTGCCTATTATTGACATGTCTACTATGGTTGGTCCCTTGATGGATATTCTAGCTTTTTTACTTTATGTTTGAGTAATACTAGGGGGTCCACCTTATAGAACATCTAAGATACCACGTGAGTTCAAAAGAAAGGATATTATATTTAGTAAAATTTACAAGATTATATTTTATGAAAGGGATTTTTAATTACAGTTTGAAAAAAATCTGTTAGTTTAGTAAAGTGAAAGAGGTCATTTTAAGGCCTTATAGCATGTAAAGAAAGGGTATTTCTTAATATCCTTTAAACATATGTTATATATATGATTTCTTATAGATGCACTCTTGGGGAGTAATAACATTGCTTGAAATGGAAAAGGGACACCATCATCCTTTATCATCTCAATAGTAAAGAGATTCAAGGGTAGGGATGATATGATTGCCTTGCTATTGTTAGCTTTCTGTCTGAAGCGATCTTGATACATGTGGGTTGTTCTACATTTAGGGAACCATTGGTCTACGTCGTTCTCTTTGGGTTCTTCTTGCCTTTTCGGACAACATGAGGATACGTATCCTAGTTGTCCGTAGTTATAGCAAGCTATTATTTCCCTAGGCTAGACCATTCATTGTTCTCTTCCTTGTCCTAACATCATAATAGGAATAGGCATGTAATCCATCAAGATCAAGTGACTCTCTTTATTGTAGCAAATAAAGGGATTAATGTACTCCTTCCTCGAAATAATGAATGAGTGTATCTTTTGGGCGATGAGTAATGACCGCAGGGCTTGGTGGTCTAGGAATTCAAGAGGGTTTGATTTCACATCTTTGTGTTATTTTTCATTGCTCCTAGGGTGCTGGTAGGCTAGAGTCTATAGTTGTCTTGGATAGTTAAAAACTTGGTTATATTTTTCATTGCTCCTAGGGAGGTGGTAGGCTAGAGTTTATGGTTGTATTGGATAGTTGAAACCTTGATTATATTGTGGAAGCCAAAGTTGGGGTTAGGTCCCATTCCTTCTCCCCCTCATTGTTGTTGTTGCCATGGTAGGTAGATCATAGGAAAGAGTGTCAAGAAGGGAAAACGGAAATAAGGGGGAATCAAGGGGAGTAGAGAAGATATTAGTGGTGAAGAAAAGTGTTATGCTACAACAAAAAATATCGATGATGATGGTGATGTTTATATTGATGCTTTTGTTGATCCTCCTATTGCTATTGGTCGTGCAAATGATGCTCATTACTTGGATGCTAAGGATGATGAGTTAGATATATTGATCAATAGGGTGTAGCCTCATAGCAATATATCAATCATGGGGGGCAACAAGTGCATTCAACGATTATGGTAATGATAGCGACAATTTTCTGCTATTGTTGTCAACCAAGATGGTGATGATCATAGTGAGGAAGATGATGAAGAACTTTTGGCTCGATTCATGGATAGTAGGCCTGCTTGCTTTAAAAGCAAGGTGGACAACAAATTAGCTTGAAGATGATGACGATGATGTTGCAAATCATAATGGTCTTGTTATTACAATTACCAATGATCAAGAGGATGATTCTAATGATAAGGGTGATGATAAATGGTCCAGAAAGCTTGCACACAACAAGAAGACCTACTTTGGAGATAGATCGATAGTAGATAATATGCAACATGCATAATCTTGCTAAGGGAAGAACCAAGGAAGCTAGAACAATCAACCCAAGGAAGGGTGAAATCTCCTCCATCAGATGCTAGTGATAATGTAAATCATGGTGGAGATTAAGATGATAGTGAAGATGAGGGCATGTTTATTGCAATAGAGGTACAATCTTATTCTTGGCCTAGTAATGATTAGGGTAGCCCTTATCTAGCATGCAATTTCTTTTTTTCTCTTCATTACTTTTTTCCCTTCCTTTTATGCATTTATTTTCTCCTTTCTCTACTCGGGCTCCCATGTTGGAAGGACTAGGATCAAATTCTGTCTCCATTTCCTACTCTCAAATTCTCATGCTTGGGATCCCATGGTGTTGTTTAGCGAGTGGTGATTGAAGATAATCTTCTCGCACAACCCAAAAATGAGACAAAAAGGAGTGCAAGTTATGGAATTGACTTTGTCGAAGTACAACACACTGATGAAAATTTTTGACTCTTTACAACCACAACACCTCCAACACCCAGCACAAACAAACAATGATGCCTCTTGTAGCCTTAACTATAACAAAACCATGCTCAATGTAGAGTATCTAATACCTCGATCACCTTGAACAACATTCAACATGCAAACTTTCAAAGGCCTTTTTCGTTCTTTTAAAACATTAATCAATGCTTTTGAAACGTAAAGTACTCCTGTCTTGTCCGTCTCCTGGAACTATCTCAATTTCATTCTTCTTCTTGAGGGAGTACCTATTTTAGGATTCTTTGGCTATGTTGATTAATTCATTAGCAATGGGGTGAGATATCCACAACCATGAGTCTTCTCACAACACTAGAGCTGACCCGATATGGTTAGCATCCACAATCACTACGTGAATAGGGTAAAAGCAAGGGGATAATTTCCATTTCTTATTTGAAAATTCACACAACCATCAACGTCTTCCCATTATTAACGGCCTGCTGCATGTGGCACAAATGTAGCATGCTTGTCCACTGACATGACAATGCAATCGGCCACAAAGATGTTGTGAATTTCAAAATCATAAAAAATCCAACGGGTTGAACGATTGACAATAGTATCTACCACCGCCATGGTAAAATCTTAAGCCATAGCAGACAACGGCTCTATTCTATCATCTAACAAAACTTGGCATTAAGGTATGCTTGCAAAAGGTTTTGAATCGCATCACCAGGAGTGTCAAAAGGGAATAGTATTTGACAACTTCTTTATTGACTACAAAGGCTAAGTATCATGCTACTATGGCAACATGTGAGGTACTATGGCTATAAAACTTATTGGGTAATTTGGATACAATGGAGATGGTCTAATTGTCATCCATTGTGACAACGTGAGTAGTATATAGTTGTCTAGGAACCTTGTGTTCTTTTCCAACTCCACACCTAAAGTATATTTCCTCAAAACATATGATATTCTTGAATCTTATTCAAATACCCGCACCTTTATCCATGCCCAATCATCATAGCTCCCTCCATCCAAATCATAACGGTTGGTTTAACATCCTCACCCTTGTAATTATCTTGAGATTATTTTTTCCCAAAAAGATTCAGCACATAAAATAGAATAGGCTGGTTTCCACCGAAGGAGCATTGCTTTAGGAAGCTTCTAAGGCCATAAGAGTTAAGATTTGCTAAGTTGGGTCAAGGCTAACAATGTCCCTTATTTGCTGTTTTAGTTTGTCTTTTCCTTCAACACTCAAGCTTCCATCAGAGACACTTGTTGATGATTTTAGACATAAGATTACTTCTTGTAATTCTTGTTAAGATAGTCAACAATAGCCTTTGCTTCTAAGACAAGTTCTTTGTTCGAGTACTTGCGGATAACCACTTCAAATAATTGCATCTAGCTTTATTCCCATAACTTCTTGTAGCTCGTGTCATTAGAAATATTTAACATGTACCCCATGAACATGTCTTGAATGTATTGCTTTGTTAAAGAGCTTCGAAAACCTCCCTTTAGTCTTCAACAGGTAAATATTTTCTCAAATGCACTAGGTGTGATGCCATGCAATGTGGCCTAACTGAAAATGTGGTTTTTGAAAATGAATTCTATGCTCAGTCACACATGGTTTTGAGAAAATATATAAAATTGAGTCTATGCTATCTACATGTGCCCGTGTGTCATGTAACATGCACCAAAAAGATGGATGCACTGAAAAAAAATAGGCCTAGCCTATCTACATGTGCCCATGCATCATGCAACATGCAAACACAATTCCTTGATTACTTTACATCCTTAACCTCATCTCTCATCACTTAGCAAGACAAACATTCTCCCTATCTCCCCTAAGACTCAACTTGATCTGCAGATCATCTCTTTTTATCGAAAGCTCACCCTTAAGCTCCAAAGTAGTATCAGTAGATCCTCCTCATAAGTTAAGTCACTATTCACTTGACTAGAATTATTTGTAGTTAATGGATAAAAACTCACACTCCTAGATTCTTCACTCAAATAATATTCAATCAAACAAACACTTTTTTCCTCAATTACCCTAGGGATTTTCTCCACATGGACATTAATTGATTCCTCACAAGTCAACTCATATATTCTGTATAGAGAATATAGTAAACCTCTCTCAAGTTAGGCATAACCAACTCTCTTCTCCTCAAAGACTTTTCTTTCAACTCACATTGAACTCAACTTCTCCAATGGTTCTTCAAACCCCCAGGTTAATCCTAACTCTTTTTTTCTCTTGGACTTCCTCTCTTGATATTTTGCTATCTTCATTGCCTCCTCAAAAGTTTTAGGGTTCTTAACCTCTATTTTCACTTTCTAGTCTTTTGATTTTAATCCATTTATAAAATATAGTATCTTCAATATACCTAGAGCTATCTCACCTTCTGGTAATGTCAAACTCTATTGTTCCCACAATCTTTCAAACTCCCTAGCAAAATCCTCAATACACCGATCCTCTTTTTGCACACAAGTTGTTGTTTTTTTGCCCAAATCTCACTTCACCTTTTTGTTTTTTAAAATCTAGATAGAAAAGCAGTTCTAATGGTCTCATAGTCCAATTTCTATGAGGCTCTTTTCAATTTCAGGCTTCTGTTAAAGCCAACAAATCAATTTTGTGCTTCTCCCTGTAATTGATAGCTAAATATTTGGGGTTTCTCCTCAGGGCTCGTGGGCTCGTCACTTTTTGGATTAAACAACATAGCTCTATTTTATCTAAAATTTTTTTGGGGATCCTAAAACACAATATTAGTGAGTTTGTGAATCTCCCAATTCCCATTTTTTGAATACTAAAAGGGTGGCACCCGGATAACATGCCCATAAGTTTCTCAAAAACATATGATGTGACCTATCATTGGAAAGTGCTTGAAAAATGGAATCTATTGAGCTATAAAGCGCTTAATTTGGAGTTATAGTGTTCAAGTTATGACAAATCCAGATTTGGCCACATGTCCCAAACTTTATGGGAAATTCCCATATTCCCTAATATGATGTTCTAAGTTTGATTACCATGAAACTCAAGAAAAGCATCAACCATCTCAATCAATCAATAATCACAAGAAATCAAAATTAAGTCACACTCAAAGCAATAGCCAGGACCGTTACACTACTATGACCCTTCAACATTTGAGTTTTCCAAAATTTTGACCAACTCAACAAGCCTCCACGCACTTGTGTGTGACCCTCCTCTTTCTTCACACAAGAGACACTTTTTTGCAATCAAGGGAAGAGCTCCTAATGCCACACTCTCCTCCCTTTAAATAGGTTTTTGACATATATATTATGAGTACATTTTTTAAAAAAAAATCTAAAAGCTAAACATTTAAGGTTTCCAAGGCTTGCAAGGCTTTCAAAAGCCTTTTTTGTTCTTTTAAAACACTAATCAATGCTTTTGAAACATAAAGTACTCATGCCCTATCCATATTCCACAACTCTCTCAATTTCATTCTTCTTGATGGAGTAACTATTTGATGATTCTTTGGCTACGTTGATAAATTCATTAGCACTTTCACAAGCTCTAGTTAGTCATTCGGAGGGGTGTGTAGAAAATGTTGGATCTAGAGCATGGCTATGGAGGTTGAAAGAGGAAGAGTGAGCTCAAGAGGTAGCATACATCAAGATCAAATGTCACACAAGTGAATTAGGTTCCAAGTTGGAAGCGTGGACTCATTAACACAATCTTGTGTAGTGGACTGGCAATAACACAAACACTTTGCTGGAAGTACAAAAGTACTATGACATTGCATTCAAAAAGAGAGAAAGTACAATGCTTTATAGGAATAGACTAGGCTACATCCTGAGCCCACACTGCCCCATACAAAGAGGCTAAGTTGAGTGTGATTGCCAATATCTCAACACCCCTCCTCAATCACAACTAGAGAAGTACAAAGTGTATAGAGAGCAACCACCTAAAAAGTGTGGGCACCCCACAAACATGGTAAACACTAGATGTTGTCACAAAAAAGGCTAAGTGTGGGTAACAAAGGCAAAGTGGACATCTAAAGGCTATAATAGGGGCCTCACAAAGTGTACATAGGCTATAGTACAAGGTTACATGAGGAGTTTACAAGATTATGTCAGAAGCATTAGGGCTAGGAAATACAAAGGCTAAAAAAGTCCATCAGAATAGATGGACTGATGAGGTTTGTCCTTCTCCTGGTGGTCATCATCATCATCATCATCATCATCTTCTTCTTCTTTTGCTCCATGGTATTCTTCTTCTTTAACAACAACTAGATAGGCCTTTTGGGACCTCTTCTTGGCATGACAGAATTTCTCAGTGTGCCCAATCCTTTTGCAAAAGTCACATACTAGTTGATCTTTCTTGCCCTTGTACCTGGTATCTACATATAACATTTGTTCATCTTTGGATTTTACCTTCTTTTTTTCACAGAGGCCTTAATGTCAACGAGTTTAGGACTATGCATGTTGATCAATGTAGTTGACACATTATTATAGTTAGGAGGCAGGCTTTTAAACAACACACCAATACAAATATCTTCATCCATCTTGAGATCAATTCCTGCAAGCCGAGTTAAGAGACTTTCCATGTAGTTTAAGTGAGTTGCAAGAGATGTGTTTGATTTCATATCTAGCTTGAAAAATTCAATCAGTAATCCATACTTAGATGACATTGATTGTGCATGAAACAAAGTATCTAATCTCTTCCATATATCATTAGAGGTTTTATAGGTATCCACATGGTGGATGTAGCTGTCATCCAATTCCAGCTTAATGATGTCTTGTGCTTTGTCATCATTCTTTTGCAAGTAACTACAAGTTTTGCATCTCGAGGCTTCTTCTCCTTGCCATTGGTAATGGCCTAAAGACCCTTCTTCATTAGAACGAGCTTGATGCGGGTTTGCCAGGTGTGAAACCCAACCCCTTTGAACCGAATAGTTGGAGAGTCTTTATCCATGTTGGAACAACAAATCAACACTAAAACACTCAGATTTGAGCAACAGAATATATAATTATCTCAAGAGACACAAAGAATATAGTGTTAAATAACACTTGATAAGTATCAATAGATACTATGCTTTCGTGTTGAAAAACACAAGCAATGGTAGCATAAAATTTCACTATGCTTGATACTTGTACTTCAGTGAAACCTTCAAATCTTCAAAAGCTTTCCAAGGCTTGCTTGTTGGATATTGAAATCTTGTTGGAAAATTAAATTCTTAGTGGATAAAAGTGGAAAAGGTTTGGTTTAAGTGGCAAGAGAGAGAAAATGAAGGAAAAAATGAGCTTGAAGGTAAGTGGCTATGGCTGCCAGTTATGGTTCAAGACAACGGCTTGATATTTTGGCTGTAGTAGCTCACCCAATGGACCATTCGAGTTGAAATTTTGTCAGGAGTTAGCCCTTATGATAAACTTCAAAATATCTATGGTAGCTCTTGACATTGTAAGGCGTGATGATGGCGTCATCAGTTGAACAACAATAGGTTTTGGCTATGGCTTCTTGCAGTACCACCTCTGAGTAATCTTCTAATATCTCAAGCCCTATTAGGTCAAGTAAGTCACCTATATGACCAATAAATTCCCTATGATAACTTTTGGAATAATGCTCCTATTAGGGAGAGAGAATAGGCCCAATTTATAGTAGTGAAATTTGTGCTAAATTTGTGTTTTTCAACAACCGCGGGCCGTATGTTGCACAATGTCAAGAAAATTTTGGCTAGAAAGATGCATCTTGACCTAAGGAACAACTCTCAAGAAGAAATCTTGAAGGTTGAACAGATATGGTTGCTCCAATAGAGGTAGGTAGGTGTTGTTTATGGCAGCCAAGAGAGAGAGAGAGTGAAGATGGAGGTGGAAGATAAAGGGTTTATGTCAAGCTGAGCTAACCAAAGTCTGAGAGGAGCTGAAGGAGTGATTTGTAGAGCTGAGCCATGCTTGAGTGGGATTTGATACCATGTAGAAAATGTTAGATCTAGAGCATGGCTAAAGAGGTTGAGGAAGAGTGAGCTCATGAGGTAGCAGACATCAAGACAAAATGTCACACAAGTGAATTAGGTTCCAAGATGGAAGCTCGGACTCATAAACACAATCTTGTGTAGTGGAATGACAATGACATAGACACTTTGCTGGAAGTACAAAAGTACTATGAAATTGCATTCAAAAAGAGAGCAAGTACAATTGTTTATAGGAATAGACTAGGTTGCACTTTCCACCACTGTGCATATGGGATTCTGCATCCTGAGCCCACACTGCTCCATACAAAGAGGCTAAGCTGAGTGTGATTGCCAATATCTCAACAAGGTGAGATATCCACAACTTGTCTTCTCAAAACACTAGCTCACCTAATATGGTTAGCATCCACAATCACTTGAATAGGGTTTTGATTTGTAAACAAGTGGATAATTTCCATTCCTTGTTTGACAATTTGCACATCCACCATAAACTTCTTTCCATTATTATGTCCATGCATCATGAGAGAATTTTCAACCTTTCCACAATTGGATCTTGAGTCTTATGAGAGTGCTTCCTTCAAAGAGTAATGGCTTTGATGTATGTGGCAAAAATGTAGCATGCTTGTCCATGGACATAGTAATGTAATCAAGTAGAGAAACGCCATGAATTTCAAAATAAGTGGAACAACTTAACTTCAGGATTGAAAATAGTATCCACCACCTCCATGGTAAAATCTTGAACAATAGAAGACAACCGCTCTACTCTGTCATCTAACAAAACATGGCATTCAAGCATGCTTGCAAAAGGTTTAGAATTGCATCACCAAGAGTGCCAGGAATAGTATCTAACAACCTTTGAAATTTGTTTTCATGATATGTCATCCTGATCATTTTCTAGCTTCATCCACATTGCAAGCTTCCAACTGAAAAGAAATCATCTTCACTCCTATCAATTACTCCATTATCCTCACTTCCAGTCTCTTCCAACTCCACACATAAAGTATATTTCCTCAAAACATATGAAATTCCTAAATCTTATTCAAACACCTAGACCTTTATTCATGTCCAACCATCATACATTCCCTCCATCCAACTCATAACAGCTAATTTAGCATCCTCACCGTTAAAAAAGTAATTATCTTAAGTTTTTTTTCCAAAAATATTCAGCACATAAATAGAAGAGGCTAGTTTCCAACAAGGAGCATTGCTTTAGGAAGCTTTTGAGGCCATAAATGTCAAGATTTGCTAAGTTGAATAAGGGCTAACAATGTCACTTATTTACTATTTTAGTTTGTATTTTCCTCCAACACTTGAGCTTTCATCAGAGATGCAGAGAAGGGAAAAAGACTAAGTGGAAGAGAAAGATGAAAGGGAGAGGAAGTCCAAAAGCCAATTGGAGAAGAGGAAGGGGAGGAGTTAGTGGAAGTGGAAGAGTCATGAGAAAGAGAGGAGGGGGTACCATCCTATAAAGAGGGAGAGAGAGCAAACTAAAGAGGGAGGAGGGTGCCATCATCAAGAAGGGGACACTATCATCCTGAAGGAAGTGCCATCAATTCAAGCCATCCAAGCAAGAGGATTTGAAGAGACAATTGAATTTGGAGAGAGCAAGAAGAGAGAATTGGACAGTCAACAGTAGCCTTTGCTTCTAAAACAAGTTCTCTGTTTGGGTACTTACGGATGGCCATTTTGAACGATTGCATCTAGCTTTATTCCCATAACTTATTGTAGCTCATGACACAAAAAATCAAACAACCATACAACAACTAAACTACAAAAAGACCTACCTACCTAAAGTTTTACTAAGGGGTTTTTAGTTTACACAAAAGTGCTTGACAACGAAAGTACCCAATGTGGTTGTGTATTTTTAAGAAATTCAATATATCCATCTGTCATTGCTTTCATAAGCCACACATGCCAAACTTAATGGAACACCTATTGTTTCAAGTGTGTCGAGCAACATAGCTATGGCTACCACTAGCCTAACCATTGCAAGATCTCCAAATGAATGTAGCAAACCCATTAATTTACCTTCTCATTGTAGTATATCCATGAAATGCTTAACCACTAGCCTAACCATTGCAAGATCTCCAAATGAATGTAGCAAACTCATTGATTTACCTTCTCATTGTAGTATATCCATGAAACACTTGTCAATGGCTCCATAATCCTTAAAATGCACCTCAAGTAGGCTCCACCTCATTTTCTTTGATTGCTACACAAGCTCTGAAAGGAGGAGGAGGAGGAGGAGGAGGAGGAGGAGGAGGAGGAGGAGGAGGAGGAGGAGGAGGAGGAGGAGGAGGAGGAGGAGGAGGAGGAGGAGGAGGAGGAGGAGGAGGAGGAGGAGGAGGAGGAGGAGGAGGAGGAGGAGGAGGAGGAGGAGGAGGAGGAGGAGGAGGAGGAGAAGAAGAAGAAGAAGAAGAAGAAGAAATAGCTTCTCCAACTAGTCTCTTACTCTACCTCACTCCCTCTCCCCCTCCCCCTCCCCCTCCCTCTGCCTCTCCCTCTCCCTCTCCCTCTCCCTCTCCCTCTCCCTCTCCCTCTCCCTCCCTCTCTCTCTCTTCTCCAACTAGTCTCTTACTCTACCTCACTCTCCCTCCCCCCCTCTCTCTCTCTCTCCTCCAACTAGTCTCTTACTCTCTCTCTCTCTCTCTATCTCTCTATCAATCTCTTCCTCTCTGATACAAGCAAGAAGCATGCTAGAAGCAAGAAGAGGGCTCTCAAGATTGCACACTATAACAATGAGATACATGGCCTGAATTTTTTGGGCATCCTCCTATTGCATAATCCTAGATCAATGTTCTTTTACCTTGCACATATCATTTACATTTTACAACTATTTTTTGACTTGCTTTGTCAAAATTCATCGTGCCTCACCTTGGACTTTACAATTTGCATAAGAGCAAGCCTAACACTCTTTTACAAAAATAATTCCATGGTTCAAAAATTGTATGTGCTAAATAGTTGCTCTATTTCAGCTTCTCTTGTCCTTTTGCATTTGCTAAGAAAATTTCCTTCTTCGACGTTCCTCCTTGGTTGTGCCTTTCTAGAAGGGGAAGGGGTTAACATTACCCTCTCCTAGAGTTGTGCAAGTCCCATGATAAAGTCTGGTGGGATCTATGTGCAACTAGTGTGTTGGTTGGAGGTGTAAAGGGTAACTACTAGTATTGTTGTAACTTGGGCCATTGTTGGTGGGAGTGGGATTAGCTCTAGGTTAGTCTTTGGAGGTCAACTTGCTATAGAGTTAAAGAAACAATAGTTTAGGATGATGTGAGCCACAGATGTTACTGGTTTAGTTGAGCTACACTTTAAGCTTAGTTCTCACTATAGAAAAATGTGTACACTTCTTGTGTATTACTATTGTGCACATGCAAGTACAACTAGGAGATGGGTTGAACCCCAAGCAAGCTTGGAGTGTTGTCCCACACTTGAGGACCTAGTTGGTGCTAGGGAAGATGTAGTATAAAGCTCAAGGTGAGAGGCCTACTGATGTTCTCAAGGTATCTTTCCCTCCTTGAGATGTCATGAGTCTCTAAAGTGGAGAAAGGGCTAGGGGTTAAGGCCCCCTAGGTACTTTGATTGTGTGTGGGCTCTCTTTCTCTTCCTTTTTCTTTTTCTATCTACTTTATTATTATTTTTTCTTTTTTTTAGTGAACCAAAATAATGTACAAATAAATGATGAGGACTTCATTGTGGCTTTCTCCAATTTCTTGGTTTCTAGTGCATGCTCTACTCATCATGTAGGATTTTACTATAGACCTTGTTGCCAAGGGTGTTGATAGAAGGAAGGGGTGGCTGCAACTAGTGAATTGGTTGACATTCGTGTCCTTTAGTAGTTCAAAGTAGTACACTGATAGAAATATAGCACAAAGGAGCAACCTTACCATGGCATATCTATTTGTTCCCATATCCATGTCAAAGAATAAGGGGTGTAGACCCTCCTCTTCTATCACCTTCTTTTGGTTAAACAATTGGAGAAGCAAACTTAAATCATTTCATGTGGAAATGAAAGCAAGGTTTGGGCAAGCTTAGAAATTCTCCACAAATTGTTTGGAAGAAGGAATCAAGTCCTTTTCTCAAGACATGAGGCTATCTTCTAGCTTTTCTTTATTAATATTGAATATTAAAAGAAAATTGTACTTGCCATGCTTTGTAGAGTTATAGCCCACTCTATGCATTTTAGGATAAGGCATGTAGATGGGATTTCCTCCTTTGAAAGGAAGTGAGTTGCAGAAGGCTATCCATTTTTCCATGTTGTCATCCAAAATGTTCCTTCTCCAAGATGTTTGAGATCCATAACCTTTCATAGTCTTCAACACCTCAAATACTTTTTTATGCCAATATTTATTGATTTTTATTGTCATAATCTAGGCTTTGAATCTTTTGCTCATGTCATTTCTTTCCTAGTCTTAATGATAATTGAATTACTTTTTGTGTAACTGTTAATGGTAGCACCTTTTTATGCCCATGTAGAAAGTTAAATGCAAATTGTGTAGGAGATTCTTAAGCTTTCCATTATTTTCAAGTGGTAATCTCCCTATTCCAACTAATCAATATGTACTCCCCTTCGAGGGTATATCTAGTACTGGTTGAGATGTAGCAGTGACTTTTCTTCTACTTTTCTCCACTTGCTCCCTTCTTCTTTGCATGGCTTCTATGATATTTTCTAGAGGGGTGGGTGTCCTTTCCACCTCTATGGTAGTTTCTAGTTGTGGGGATAGTGGATGTTTATGTTTATCTCATTTTCAATCTATCTCAAGTGCAAGGGGTGATGATGGTGATTATCCTATGGTTTGGTAGGGTTCTTTGGTGATGTACATGTTGATCAACCTTAGCTTATCTATTGAGAGTCCCATTTCTTGGAGCCCCAAGAGGATCACCAAGAAAATTTATATTGTATCATCAAAAAGCATGTTCTTCATATTTTAATCAACCTTTAGAAGAAAAACAACACCAATCTTCTCAAATCTTCATGCAGCTTCATATAACAATTCTCCCATGGATTTATCACAACAAAACTTCAACACATTCTTCATATTCTTCATCAAAAAACAAGAAAACACAAAGAATACTCCACTTTGAATGGAAATAATCACATAGATTTCATCTTTAATAGCTTCATAGTCTTCATAGTCTCTTTCATGATCTCTCACAGTTCATAAATACATTGTTTTGCATGAAAAATTGGCTATCTCTCACTCTCTATCTCTCTTACACATACTCTCTCTCAATAGTAAATTGAAATAATTAAGAATAATCATCCATAACCACTATTTGGTCATGGACACCTCTCCCAAGATGCATGTTTGACATGAAAGGTCACCACAACCACTATAGTATCATTTTTTAGCTCAACAATGTCACTGTCACTTTAGTCTTTACTTGAGTCTTTAGCAACTACTTCTTTTGCTTCTTTGAGCTATTTTGAACTTGTATAAGAGGTTGCTTTTGCAATAAGCATCCATCCATCAGATAGAATCGTGAACCACCATCAATAAACTCCATCTTCAACTCCACATAAGAAGTATAAAACACTACATATACACCATAGAATATACACATAACTTACACAAACACAAGACAATGTAGTCTAAATAGCACATGCTCCCAAAACATGGAGAGCAAAGATAAAGATTTTCATTAAAAAGATTAGTACAACCAAGAGAGTATCCTCAGGCTATGTAGGATGAATATACTTTTTCTTGAACTTCATACTCAACTTGAGACATTCCAGACTCTTATTCTCATCCACAAAATGTAGAGGCACATTCTGGAGAAATTGTAAACAACACATCCTTTCCAACAGGATAATAAACCTAGTAGGAATAGCATGTGTAGAACAATACAGGACATCCATCCGAGCAACAATCACATCCTCATTAGGATTAATCATCAAATTTGGAATACTCTTTCGAGTATTCAGATGAGACTACTGATGCATAAAAGAAAGATACCAACAAAAATGAGACGCCAAGCATACTGAGGTATCCTTAGAACAAGCATGTGCTCTAGTAGATTGAAGATAAGAAGTAGAACATTGTGCAAAAGTGTCCCAAGAACCAGAAATGATAGACCAATTAAACACTAGTTCTGTCAATCAATGTCCATTGCTGTTGATGGAGGATACATAAGGCAAGGATCTCTATAATGGATAATAAATGATTACCACTAGGCATATGGAAAGCTGCAAAAGGGATGAACAAGGTCTCATTAACAATAGCAGGGGATAAATAGAACCAACAACACAATATTAGCGAGTTTGGGAATCTCCAATTCCCATTTTTTGAATACTAAAAAGGTGGCACCCGGATAACATGCCCATAAGTTTCTCAGAACCATATGATCTGACCTATCATTGGAAAACACTTAAAAAATGGAATCTATTGAGCTATAGAGCACTCAGTTTGGAGTTATAGTGTTCAAGTTATGGCAAATCCAAAGATTTGACCACGTGTCCCAAACTTATAGGAAATTCCCATATTTCCCAATATGGTGTTCAATGGCCATAAACCAAGCTCGAAAGATCCTTGTAAGTCTCCAGAAAAGAGTAATAGAGCTTCCCATCCATTGGAGGGAACTTCAAGGCCATAAAGAGATGAAGAATAGCCTTGCGAATATAGTCAGTATCCAAAAGAAGAGAATAATCATGGAGAGATTTTGCGCATTAGAGTATACATGCTGAATTACAAGTAGTGGGGGTGTGGAAGAAGATGCCATTTAGACCACACTCGGTCACCCACACACACACACAAAGCCAAGAAAAAGGAGAACATATTCATGCAAAACCCACACATATCACCACCTAAGAGAGATAACAAGGAAACAAAATGATAACAAAAATTGATTGGACTACACCAGACCTCCCCAAAGTCCACATCCTATGGAAAATTTGACATAACCTACACACATATGCGACCAAAAGATTTCATGCTATGCAAACAGATACTCAAAAGAAAATAAAATGCCACGCATATCGTATCCTAGACACAATCCAAAAATTAAGACTAAAAACCATAGACTCTCACCATCAAAATAAATATAGATGGATAAGACTGATGTCTTTGACCAAGAAAAAAAAACCCAATCCTCCTCGTAAGTGTATGGCGTATACCTATGATGCAGTGAAGTGGGTGAGTGAAAAATACATGACTCATTTTTATTAGATGTAGGTAAGGGTAAATAAAGGGAAGGAAGGTTATTGATACAGAAGAAAAAACATCTACTTCTAAGACAAAGGTGAAGGGAAGTGCCAAGGTTGGAGAGTACATTGATCTAAACCAACAACTAAAGACTGTGGATAAGGTCAAAGAAAGGATAAAAGAAGCATAAGCTAAATTGCAAGATGTTGAGCCTATCATTGAGGACGAGATCAATGAAATCTCAACCATAAGCCCATCAGTCTCTCCATGTACTTGAGAGTAGGAGAGGAAACATTACCACATGCACAATTGCATAGGCAAAACATGGATGCCATGAATAGATAAACTATCCAAGAACATTGGTAGGAAGTCCATGAAGTAGAGAAAAGAAAGAAGATTGGAAATTTTCTCACTACACTTATATCAACTCTTGTACATTGCCATTGTGAGAATTGCTTAGGCAAAACCATGCGCTATGGCAAGTGTTGAAGCAATGGGTGAAACAAACTGATAGACATGAACCATAAGACTTACCCAACCATGATGCTATGATGCACATACCAAGCATAATGCTGAATCCAATGTTTGAGTCTCCACAAGTGAATTTCTTTTGGGAAGGCATTGAGATATACACAGTCTTACCTGTCATTTCCCTAGGTGATACCATGCGAAAGAGGAAAGTAGACACAAGAGCAAGAGTTAGTGTACCTAGCTATGTAGTCCTACAAGTTTGGGGAAACCCATAAGTAGAAACTTCATAATTCAATTTCACTCTAGCAAATGGGATGAAGGTTAGACCCTTCGAGTCCTGAAGGATTGGCCTTTAAAGATAGCAGGAATTTAATTCTCCGTGAACTTCACAGTCATGAAGGGAGTGGATTATGATATATTATTAGGTAGAACTTGAATGAGGAATGCCCAAGTGATAGAGGATTGGGATAATGGCTTGATAATCTTAGGCAATAGAATAGAAGTAGTTCAAATAGACATGGACACTTGGAAAACCTCACTAGTGGACCTATATGCCATCTCTGCCATGCTAAAAGGTGGCTCAAAGACCAAAAGTGATTATGGACCTCTAATTAAGTATATTACTTGTCTTGAGGATGAGCACAACTAGATGCATGTATTGGCAACCATTGATATCCCATTCTTAGATGATGAGAATGAATATAGGCAACTAGTAGAATTTGCTCTAGCAAACCCTACAAAGCCACAACTTCTAATGTACCCACAATGCCTCTATGCATGATGGCTAGCACTTCCATACGCTGACCAACACCAATCACCTATCATGTCCTAACTAACAAGTTGGAACTCCATAGAATCCTTGAGTACCTATCAAGTGAGCTAGTTGGCAACCCAACTACAAAATTAAAGTCCCTCAAGGATCTCATGGAGATTAAAGAGTGGCGATGGACTAAGGTGCATGACTTAAATCTGTTATACAATTGGGCTCTCATTATAAGTGCGAAAAAACTTGAGGACATGAATCCTAAAAACAACACATAGTTTGAGTATGAGGATTCCAATGATGAGTATGAAGATTATTATTCCATCAATGATGAGAAAAGTGAAGAGGAAGTGGAGACTGTAGAATATGACATGGATGGAAGAGTGATTGAGAAAATCAAAGCAAACTCTAAACCCTAAGAGGTCAACACTTTTGGAGTGAACAAAGGAGTTGTCAAGGTAAGTTATGACCGAACTTGGCTAGAATACCTAGATCTAGTAGATTATGAGCAAGCGGGATTAGTCCAGTCTCCTGGCACCACATCATTATTTGGAGTGGAGCACCCACAGAGTGAAAGGTGAGAAGGATCAAAGCTTGCATGGAGCGAGAGAGAGAGAGAGAGAGAGAGAGAGAGAGAGAGAGAGAGAGAGAGAGAGAGAGAGAGAGAGAGAGAGAGAGAGAGAGAGAGAGAGAGAGAGAGAGAGAGAGAGAGAGAGAGAGAGAGAGAGAGAGAGAGAGAGAGAGAGAGAGAGAGAGAGAGAGAGAGAGAGAGAGAGAGAGAGAGAGAGAGAGAGAGAGAGTCACACACAAGTAGAAGATGAAATTCAGGGGATTGGGACCTTTCAAGGTTTGCAACATTAGTAGAACAGGCAATGTGAAACTTGAAACCTTAGAGGGGGGAGGGCAAAGGCTTTTTCAATGGAAGTTGCATAAAAAAGTATTACCCTCTATCACATCCACTTCATGAACCTCCAATGATAGAACCACTAATGAACGTGAGATTTAAAATTATCACTGAAATAGAGGGTAAGGATGAGGAAGTAGTAGCACTAGCCTACTTGTGTATATAATAGTGACTGCTCAAAAGGCATACAACTTTGACATGCTAATTGATGAGGGAGCTAACTATAATATTAATGTATGATCACTAGACCACTATTGGTCAACCTCAATTGTAACCAACCAATGCAAAACCAACCAATGCAAAACTCATTCCATTTGGAGGGAAGTCCTATCTACTCTTAGGAAAGTGCAAACTAATGGTTTCTATTTAGACTTAGAGCCTACCTAGAATCTTTTATGTGCTACCTAATAAAAAAAGTGTTGGCAAGGAATCATTGTTGGGTCGCATATCAAAAAACAAGTTCATTGTAATGTTAACTACGACCCTAGTGCATCCACCTTGCCATAGGCAATGTTAGAATAGTAATGACTTTTAGCAAGGGTACCATAGCCACCCAAAAGTCTATAGTGCCACCGCTAGTTTACCTTAGTGTCAATGCTAACCACAATGTACACCCATTGTGAATACCCACAAGCATCTAGAAACCACACCCAAAGGTATGGATCAAAGAATCAAGTGGATCCTCAAGCGTAGACCATAGCCTCATAAAAGACAATCATTAGGAACTCATAGTTTTCATGCCTCACACTCTAGATCTAAAAGGAAAAGTTGGCACTCCTATGGTGCACATGTAACTAGGTCGTGCTAGGTCCCAAAGGCCCTATTGTGTGTCCAAGGTTACTATAAAAGTAACACCTTGGTGTGGTTGCCTAAGCTCACAAGTGGCATGTATGCCTCTCAATCCCAGACTCCAATTTTTTTTTCCCCAGAAATGTAAATCAAACTAGGGTAAGAGAAACATCAAGAGGAAGGGTGCTCAATCCATGAGTGCTCTAATGGTCTATTGACCAAAAGCTCAACCAATTGTCAATGAGCTACCAATCATCAATGAGCTCCCACCTAATAACTATGATATGATAACCACTATAAAATATGATGACAAAGCATCAATCAAAATTCAAACCCAATCAACTTCTCAAACCATGCTCACTAAACCCAATGAGAATCCCAAAGTAGAAATACCATGTACCAACATGTCCAGTCCAATTAAACCATATCCACCAGTAGGTCTTAAGTTGTTAGCAATGGCAATCCATTCTTGAATTGGATTCCAACATGGCTATTGATACATGAGATGACTTAGTAATGTGCATTCGACGATTGGACTCAACTTTTACATTGTTTGCTAGAAGTTATGACCCCTTGGACCTAGGCCTACTTGACAAACACATAGAAAATGAGGTATGTTCCTTGCCATGTTCTTGGAAAGAATACAAATTCATCTTCACAAAGACCTCCACCATTGTAGAAGAGTTGATTGCCAATGAAATTTCAAGAGAACAAACCTTAAGTCAACACTTAATCATATCCTTCAAGAAGAGCAAAATTCCCATGCCACCATAGGAACTTGTTAAGCTCCAACAATTAGTTGAATCTAAGAAAGGCACACCAAGGATGCACTACATGCCCTTACACCTTTATTTTCACATTCTTAGGAAGGATTTTCATCATTTCCAAAGGGAAGCGGGTAAAGTGGAAGGTGAGTGAAAAATCAAAATAAAAGTTGAACTTCAAAAGAAAAGGATGAATTGGATTTTCTTCTTCTTTTAGTAAAAGTTCTCCATGAAGTTCTTGCATGGAATGTATGGGTTGATTGATGTGGAACTTTTCATTTCTTGGTTTATACATTTCACCATCTAATAGTGTTTATTTGTAATCACTTTACCTTTTATGTAAAAAAATCCTTCAAAGAGAACTCATTGTGGGTTGTTGTGTGGTGACAGGAACCCAAATGGCAGGGCAATAGGATAAAACCAACAAAATCCCATTCTTGGAGGAAGAACACACAAAATATGGCTTAGCTATTGAGATACATGCCTTCAATAAGCTGAAATACCAAAACATTCGTAACTTAGAGGAGTTGGTGATATTGAAAGAGGCAGTCAAATAGCTAATAGACTAGTGCAATCTTGCCAAGTACCTGGAGAAGGTAGGTCAGGACCTAGATCATAGCAAATGCACCAAATTTCTAAAAACTTTTGATGTCCAAAAGAATAGTGGCACGATGACAATCAAACAAGGAGATGCCACTAGGAGGGTAAAAGTCATGAACTTAGTCAAAAGTTGTGGAGAAGGCCTTGGGATTAGTGAACAAGCAAAAAAAGAGGCCAAAGAGAGATATCTATGGCATGTTAGGAATGGATAAGAAGAAATTTTACACGAATGAAGAAATCATCTTAGCCAATATTCCTAATCCCACTATCAGATTGCAAGTGAAGATGGTCTACACTCTCGTCTTGAGTTAAAGATATAATGCCCTTATGAACAGAATAAGAGTACCCTTACTTGAAAGCCTTGCAGCAAATGCATTAGATGAGATGAACTGGAATGATTATGTTCAAAAAACAATCGGGGCATCGGCAAAGGTGCTAGCAATAGCTCCAAGGGCAGCAGAGGAGTGTCCCTAGCTATAACAGTGGAACCATAGAGGAAAACATGCATCCAAGGCATCGGTGACTATAGGGTTCGGAGGGGTGCTGACAGCTGTTAACCCTCAAACAAACAAGGTGGAAAATCTAGAAAATCTAAAGTAGAAGACAAGGCCAAGGGAAAAATGAAATGGAAGATGGAGGCGCGCCAAGAAAAATATGGAATATGGAAATACAAGAAGTGTAAAAAAGTCCTAAATCAAGGAGAAAGGTGCACAAGAAAAAGTGCAAGTCAATACTTTTGTAAAAGAGCACAAGGCGCACCATGATTTATTTTAGGAGCGTTGGGCTCTCACCCATGCAAATTGTAAAGTAATGGGCGATAGGAAGGAAGCTAGGAAGATAGAAGGACAATGGGAAAAAGGGCCTAGGCCACGGCTGGCCATGTAAATAAGGGTATAAGGGGATGACCGCCCAAAAAGGATTTAGGGTTTTGTATATAAAGTTGAAAAGAGAATGAGAAGCTCATTCTTGTCTATGGCCAAAAGTAGCTCTCTTCTTCTTCTTCTTCTTCTTCTTCTTCTTCTTCTTCTTCTTCTTCTTCTATCTTTCTTGAGCTTGTGATTGAGAGAGGGAGCGTGAGAGTGTGAGGGAATGAGTGTATGAGGGTGAGGGACCATGGTGGAGAAGCTCTCCATCTTCTCCTCTCTTCTTCTCTTCTCTTCTCTTCTCTTGCTCGCAACAATGGAGCTTGGAGCATGGAGCTTGCTTGAAGCTTGCACTTGGATCGTGGAGCTACTGGGAGTGCTTGGGAGAGGAGGAAACTTGATTGGGCATAGAGGTAAGCTCAATACATTCATAGAGATGGATAGCACGTCGGCTATGCGAGAGGTATCCATTAGTGCTCGGCTTAGAATGCTTGAACAATAAGCAGTCCGTGGGACTTGATGGTTGAGCTCGAGCTTGCCTCTACATTTTGGCAGTATGTGGGTCTTGGCGGTCACCTCCACATTTTGGTTCCATTGTCGGGACCGATGGATTCAAGCCTTGACTGCTTGCGGGCTTTGAATCAAGCATAGAAGTAGGGTTTTTCCCAAACCGGTGCTTGAGGTAGATAGGTAGGAAGCGAGGGAGTTTGAAGAGGTATTTGATCTCCTTAGCAAGTAAGTTTTTGGTTTTTGGGATTTGGAAAGGTAAGTTGGAGTATTGTAGGTGTTTTCTTTGTGATTTGGACGCATTAGGGTAGGAAAAAACAAAGTAAAAAAAAGGAAAATAGGCAATGGGATTTCTGCTGTCATAACAAGGAAAGACGGTTTGATTTGCTTGCCGATTTGTATTTTGGAGTTTATTTGCTATTCGAGGTATATACAATTCTTCGTTAAGGTCTATTCTTACATTTTGGAAGTTTGTGTGACCTCTCATAACCAAAATTGTTAGAATCGAGTGATTTTAATCATCCTTGGGAACTCTCCATAGGAATCAGACACTATTACCGGAGCCGGATTCCCAGAGTCATCCGATTCCCAGAATCGCACCAACCCATCCTATCCGATTGGACATACCCTGTCCGATTTTGAAAATCAAACATCCCATAATCGGAAGCAACCATCCAAAATCGCATGATCAAAATCAGACTACCTAGAATCAGACACCCCATAATCGGACGTTCGATTCCTAGAATCGAACGCACAAAAATTGGACACACAAAAATCGGACCATCCAGAATTGAACAATCCAAAATTGGACACCTATCAAATTGAATGTATGAAAATTGAACCAACCCATAATCGGATCATTAGAAATTGGATCCTCCGATTGGCCGATCGGCGGATACCAACCCAAAATTAGATATCCGATTCTGATAATGGGACTCTTGAGAATTGGACCTCTGAGAATTGGATAGAAAACTGTCAAAATTGGACAAGTGAACAGAATACAAATTTGACACATCTAAGCCCTAAAACTGACCTAGAGACTGTCGCATAGAGCCGAAGCACATCATAGATCTATACTCGAGCTGAAATCTAGAGCAAGCAGTCCTTCAAATCACTCATGGTATTTAGCGTAACGGTCCTGCGGGTTGGGGGGGACTGCTTATCTTAGGGTCAAACTCACCGCAAAAAGAAAGAACTGTGTCGATGCTCTCATCGATGAAGGAGCTAATTTTAATATCTTGACCTATGAGGCATGGACCCTACTAGGCCAACCAGAGCTCACACCAACTGATGCAAGTCTTAATCCTTACGGGGGATACCCACAAGCACGTATAGGGAAGTGAAAAATCCTTATAACTATTGAGATTGAAAGCTTGCCTATCATATTCCATGTTCCACCAAATAGTGCTAACTGTGGAAAGGAAACCCTCCTAAGGGTGATGAAGTGTGAGGCCAATTATGTAGCATAGAGGATACACTCAAGTGTGAGGATAACCACAATATTTAGCAAGGGTGACATCATTAAACCTTAAGGGAAAGACAAGGAATGTTTTGACATACAATGTAAGCCTAGTAACGAGAGTAAGGACTTGTTGGAAGAGTTGATGCAATTGCATCTTGAACAGAGAGAACCAGTGAGCGAGGCCATGCTTGAAAAAAAAAGGTCAGGAGACAATGCCAAGGACATGCTTTGGACTTACAAATATTCTAGAGGACAACAAAAGAAGCCCAAGCCTTATAGACGAAGGTATTGATGAAGAGCCAGCACAACGCCGCGATGGATATCTAAAGCATTGCTCTGTGCTCAAGGGTATTACTCAGGTAACCAAGGGATTTGGGTGCCAAAACCCCCTACTAAACCACCTCTGTCATTTAAAATCCAAAACATATCAAAAGCGAAGAAGCGTAGGAGGAAATCTAAACGAAAATCCAAGTCTTCACTCAACAAGGTTGGAGTGACTGAGCCCCTCACAATTGAAATTAAGAAACCAAACATGATTGTTCGAAAGGTAGATCCTCAGCCTAGAATGCTTAACAAGTGGATATCAGATGTAACCATCAAGTGTGCACAAAGACCACTAGTGCCCAAGGAGCCTTTGACATCCCAAGAGGATAATGAGAATCACAGGTGCAACGTTGCTCATGATAAGGCTGATTGCTCAACAAAAAAAATGAGAGAATTGTCAAACAACAATGAGAAAATCTTCCAACCAATGCCAAGTCCACCTAGGAGTCCCAAATCTCCTACACCCTGGTTCCCTAAATGGACACAAGAGGCACAACAAAAATTGTCAAGTACAATTTCTCAACTCCAATCTCTATCTCCATCTGAGCTTCCAAATGTCCAAGATGCGGGACATGACAACACCCTTAGCTCTCAGCCTAATGACTAGCTCAACTAATGCTCGATTTGCACAAGTGAATGCCAAAAAGACATGACCACTTATGATCTGCTTAAGGACTTGATGCTGTGGTTTACTAATAGTAGCCAGTCCATTGAACTAGCCGCTACTACATCCAATCAAGAACGACAGCAGCCACAGACTTTGGCCATCGGAACGTGTCCTTTAGCAATTCACCTATGGAAGAGGTGTTGCAACCAACATCCTTGACACCTCCAACACTTCCAAAGCATCTAAATCCTAGGATTGAGGAGAGATCTCTCAAAGATTTGGCCAAGGAGATGGGGCATCTGACCAATGAATTAGAGATGAAGTGCCTGATGAAGCTTGATCATAAGTTGATAGCCATTACATGTGTGTACATCCATACCAGAGCACACAAATCTCATAGCTCAAACCCCTGACTTGGGATGAGCAACAACATGTTTGCTCTCGCTATGTAGGTGTTGTTGAGGAAGTCATAAAGGACACCCCCAAAGGCCACAGCTAGAGAACTGCTCTTGATACCCTCACTCTATACTACTCAATGTGAGAGAAACAAGGAAAATCTTGAAGCAATCACACAAAAAGGGAAATGAAAAGGTAACTTTGTGCAGAAATGGTACTCCAACCAGAGTTTGGCAGCCAAAATTGTCCACTGACTAATGACATTCATTGAGCAAAGGAAAACCCTTTGGACATCAATACATGATCCCACGTACATTGCCCCGATCTCATTAACAGTGTTGGAAATGGTCCATGAGGTCCAGCTTTCTACCACTATCCAAAAACATCCCTTGTATGATAAATTACTTCTAGAAGAAGATCTACACATGGCTAGTAGGCTAGGAGTAGGGGACTATGGTACTTGATGTTAGTGCATATGTCTTCTACCTCACTCAAGGCCTTGCAATCCTAGATCTCTATGCTTCCCATCAATACAACCTTGAATTCTTCAGATAGTTCCGTCCAAGCCTACATGATAGGATTCCTAAACTATCTCTTGGTTCTACACCAGAGTCAATCGAACCTCCAGCGCAAGAGAAAAACAACTCTAAACATGACACTGGCACTGATAAGAAGCAATGGAGGTAGTTCCAATGGGTAAGGACAAGATTCTAGAGCAAACACCCAACTAGAAGCAACTGCCAGTGCAAACGGATGAGGGGCTAAATGAAAGAGAATTAGTTGAAGAGTTAGATTGTCCAAGAAGAGAGGTAGTTGTACCCTCACAACCTAGTGAGGAAATTCAGCAGGCCACAACTACATTCCATGAGGACACATTAGAGAAAGAGAAGGCTGAGGCCACCAATCAAGCACATCAATGACTGACCTAGTTCAGGGTCCTAAGTCTTTAAAGGATACACCTCAATTGCCCAAGAAAAAGAGGAGAAAAAAACAAAAAGTGGTTGTGGACACCAAGAAGATTGAGACCAAGAGTGCTGAAGAGCTGAGGAATAAAACATCGAGTCCACCCATGAATGAACCCAACGCCATCTCTCCTAATAGCGGTGAAGCCTCAAACACATCTGTGTGTTCTGATAAGTCAAAGCAACCATTACCATCAATGGTTTCTTGCAATACTCAATCCACCGACAACAGAACATACATTGACCAATCAAGAGTGGATACAACACTATCACAATAAGTTGACAAAACTATACCAGTCACATTCGAGGAGAACCATGCCACAATAGCAGCAAAGCCTCTGGAGAAACATAGAAACCCCAAGGACATGAGCAATCCTAGCATTGACCAATCTTGCTCATCTAGGCATGAGCCCCCAGCTATGCTAAAGCCTAGGGAAACTCCCAAAACCTTTGCATGAGATAGCAATTGAGCAAGACTTCATAGAACATAGAAGTGTCACAGAGTGCTTGACTGAGTTGGATGCTAAATTCAAATTATTCACACGTGTCTACATCCTTGCAGACATGGGCACCTTCCCTAAGGAGTAGCTTGAGAAATATTTGTCATATCCGCTATCCTAGGAAGAGCAAGAATATCTTAACGAGCATTATGACAAGCTCTTTTATGAACACATGCAACTCATCTCTGATGAGGAAGTCGATGAACTATGCTTAACTGTGACAATCAGAGGGTCGGTTTGAAAACCGCGCTACTATGGCAAAACTTGGAGCCCAGATTATGATAGTCTCAGAGGAGCAATTGGCCAAATGGCGGGCGGTCTCAAAGAGACCAGACCTATGTGGCACCAACTTCCTTTTGAGTACTAGCTGCCTTTTGGAGTATAGAATTAGTTGGAGCTAGCTAAGAGAACTCTCTAATTGATAAAATTCTCACTGAGGAGGAGCTACATGTTGCCAGTAGACTCGGACAAGGTACCATGCTACTCGATGTTGCAAACTATTTGTTGTTATTGAGTAGGTTGCCATGAGTACTAGATGCATGTGCCACACTCCAGTACAATCCTTAGTTCTACGATTGGTTTTTATCCTCATGAAGTGACATGGATTTATAAACATGTATATAAATAAACAATGTGTTTTGTGACTGTGTATAAATAATACCAAAAAAAGCAAAATCAGCACACACAAGAAATGATAATCAAGCACAGGTGATATGCATTGAAGTCAACACCATGGGATTTAGATAAGTGACGTCTCTTTGAGCTACACCTATTCATTATGGTTGAAGCATATGAATTGCATGTACTCTCATGAGTTTCCAAGTGAATGCAGGACAACACACGTCTCTGTATGAAAGTGTTCAAGGTTCAAGTCACCACAAGACCACCAACCCCACAAATAACCATTATGGAGAAAGCGACATAAATGCTAAGAAAAAAGAGTCATGATGGAAGCCCCACTGCTGGAAGAGAAAGTCACCCCTACAAAAAGCACACATTGCATTTGAGCATGGCCTAAAGCCTAGTCATTGACTAGTATCTCTTTCTTGGCCAAACTCTACATCTGGGGAAAGAATAAGGTGGAAAGCTCCTAATCACAGGCAAAAGAGCAAGAAAAGTATGGCTTAATGGTGGAAATGAGGGGCTTCAGCTATTTTACATTCAATCATATCCTAAACCTAAAAAATGCCATCATGGAGGAGCCAACCGTAAAAAACTCTTAGACCAGTGCATTCTACAGAAGTATGTAGAGAAGGTCGGACTGGCTATCGATTACAACAAGTGCATAAAATTTTTGAGGAGCTTTGATGCCGAAAGAAACTGTGGCATGGTGATGGTAAGAAGAGGAGAAGAAGCTCATCAAGTAGAGATGGAGTTGAGCCCTGGGATGGTGGAGAAGGCCCTGGGTCTATTAGCCAGCAAAGCAGGACCAAGAAACACCCAAGGAGGGATGTGTATAATATGTTGGGGGTGAGCCATCACCAATCCAAGAACAAGAGGGAGACAAAGTCCATAAGGAACATCAAGACAACATGGAGAGAGTTACTAATAAAAAGGAGAATGACCAACCATCTCAACAACAAGAGAGCAAGAGGATAATTCGTGAGCAGCAAGACTCAAAAATTGTATCAAGTGGAAAGGAAAGATCACACTCTCAAAATCCCCATAAGAAGAACTCGATCCACCTCCAAAGAAAACAGAGAGCTACAAAGGGTGAAGGAGGAATTGAGGAGATTAGAAGAAGAGCGCAAGCAAAAGCCATAAGAGAAGGAGAACAACTAAGACAAAAGGGAGGAGGAGATTACTCTAATGAAGATGGAATCAAAGATTTAGCCTACAAGATGGCACATCACTACAACATGGACTCCATGCCATGACACCTAAGCCCTAACACTGGCTTAGGAGTAGAGGAGAAATGTGCTTCCCTAATCTCAACTGGTTGAACCTCATAGAAAATCTCCTTACTACGGGTTTGGGGAGCCAAAACAGTAAATGCAGCCATCTCAACAAGAGCCACTAGAGTTGGTCCACGAACAAGTGCATAACTCTAAATCAGATCAATGAAAGAAAGAACGAGTATAGGAACCAAGCCCCCTCCATGGTCATAACAAGTATAGTCAGAAGAGAAAAGGGCTCCAGGCCAAGCCATGCATTCATTGGGTAAATCCCTTAGGCCCCCTTGGAATATAACTACTGTAGAGCATCAGGATGATGTCTAGCGTGCCCAAAAAAAAAGAGAAAGAAAGAAAAAAACAAAAAAAAGAAAGAGAAAGAGCAAACAAACAAAGACTCGCACAAAGAAAAAGGAAAGAAACAATGAGCTTTTTCATGTATATCAGAGTGCCATAAACACTGCACCTAGGGGTCCTCAAGTTAGGCATGTTCGGTGGCCTTGATCAGCCAGCTCCATGCCTAACCCCCTAGCCCTTCCTGTCCCCCCACTTCACACTTAGGGCACATCAAGGGCAGGACGCACCTGGGGAGTTTGTGCTCGCCTACGGTTAGATCTTTCTCCCTAAGTGACACCCATAACCTCCCCTATACACAATTTGGGTCCTCAAGTGTGGGACAACACCACAGGTTCCCTTGGCATTCAACCCAACTCCTAGTTTCACTAGCACAAAAACCATGAAACACTACACAGTAAGGTAGAAACACCCCTAGGTAGTGCACTTCCTTTTTCTTTTTTCAAGTAGACTCAACAATGGTGATCCACCACTAACATTGAAGGCCCCCACTATCCGATCAAATCTAATCTCAACATCAATGAGCTGAAATGTCCTACATAGTGTTGACAAAATCACAAATAATGTCTCAAAAAGCCTTCAAGTGTACTTCTCCTCAACATTGACAATCTTTTCCACCTCATTGAACCCTCACTTCATCCACACATTTCTATGAGGAACCCAACCAGCAATCTTATAACTACGTAATATCTAAGTATGCATGTGCACTCACATAATATCTGCACCACAATCTATACATAGGTTGGGTCCTCAAGTGCAAGACAATACTCTCCACTTGCTTAGAGCTTGATTTGTCTCCCAAAATAATCAAACTATGTCTTGTGCATGATAAGAATACTAGCACTATCCCCAGGGAGAAACCACATATGAGAGGTTTTCAATTGCAGGTATTGAAGACTCCAACGAAAGTACTGTAAGCTCTTCATCAACATTCAACTTTGAATTCTTATCTTTTATCATCTTGCAAGCCCACCAAAGAATCATCACCCGCAGAATCCCCAGAACATCAACACCGGTGCCAACCATGAGTGCAACTCCCAAAAAAAACCAGCCCTATCACCAACTTCAACAACCCTATCACCCACCATTTAGGCTAACAACGTGCCCCCAATGACCTTCATCCACACGACCACCAAAACTCCTCCATCGCAAACCACAAATGTCCCTTCCAACCACATCTTTGGTGCATAAGCCAGCTACCTATGATGGTGAGCGCCATGGGACTGGCACTCATCTAGGAGGGGGGTAATGTTAACCCTCAAACAAATAAAGTGGAAAATCTAGAAAATCTAAAGCAAAAGACAAGGCCAAGGCAAAAGTAAAACGGAAGACAAAGGAGCACCAAGAAAAATATGGAAACACAAGAAGCGCAAAAAAGTCCTAAATCAAGGAGAAAGGCGCACAAGAAAAAGCACAAGTCAATACTTTTGTAAAAGAGCACAAGATGCACCGTGATTTATTTTAGAAGTGCCGGGCTCTCACCCGTGCAAATTGTAAAGGTAAATGGTTGGTATGAAGGAAGCTAGGAAGATAGGAGGACAATGGGAAAAATGGCCTAGAAGCCATGTAAAAAGGGTATAGGGGGATGACCGCCCAAAAGAGATGTAGGGTTTTGTATATAAAGTTGAAAAGAGAATGAGAAACTCATTCTTGTGTGTGGCCAAAAGTAGCTCTCTTGTTCTTGTTCTTCTTCTTCCTCTTCTTCTTCTTCTTGCTTGCTTGAGCTTGTGCTTGAGAGAGGGAGTGTGAGAGAGTGAGTGTGTGAGGGTGAGGGACCGTGGTGGAGAAGCTCTCCATCTTCTCATCTCTTCTTTTCTTCTCTTTTCTTCTCTTCTCTTCTCTTGCTTATGGCAATCAAGCTTGGAGCATGGAGCTTGCTTAAAGCTTGCACTTGGATTGTGGAGCTACCGGAGTGCTTGGGAGAGGACGAAACTCAATTTGGCATGGAGGTAAGCTCACTACATTTGTAGAGATGGATAGCGGGTCGGCTATGTGAATGGTAGCCATTAGTACTCAGCTTGGAATGCTTGAATGTTGAGATGGCAAGCTCAACACGTGTGGACATTGATGATGGACCGCCAGGCTAGATGGGTCCGCATGTCTACACTTAGCATGTTGGTGGTAATTATGATACTCACATAGCCACTAACTTATCACTTATTATATTTAGTTTGTTACACCTACCTACATTTGGCAAAGACATAGTGCCAGTCGATTATGCACTGTTTGACTTAGTAGGCCACTTTCCTTAATGTTGCATCTTATCTATACTTTGTGTACATTGTATAGTGTGTGGAAGAAGAAGAAGAAAACCAGCAAGAAAATGTTTTGTCCTCCATCTCTCTTCTTGTGTTCTTGAGTGAGCTTCCTCTTGTGTATATAGTGTGTGTTTGGCGCTGCAGCTCAAGCAAGTCCCCCCACCACACGATTCTTGACATGGTATCAGAGTCGCGCCACTGAGAGAGGCTGACTTCAAAGGCTGAAGTGAAGGAGAAGAAGCAAGGTTTGAGCAAGAAAGCAACGGGTAAGAAGCTCTCCCATTCTTCCACTCTCTCTCATGGATAGTGCTTGTATAAGCACCGAAAGCAGGGTCGAGCAAAAATCTTAGATTGCTGTGAGATTTGGTGTGCAAGTAGATCACTGTATATTCTGCAAATTAGCCCTTCAAGGCTTTCCTGCAGTTACTTTGGGCATCCCAGGCCATTTCAGGCCCCGTTTTAGAGCCACAAAGTCGCGGACAACAGTTTCAGGGTACACTGTGATCTCAGCTATATTGACCGAAAGTGGGTGCATAGGTTATAGATTGCGAATATGTACTTTTTGAGGTGTTTGCAAGAAGCAAACATAAGGTTTATCAGCAAACAAGTTGCAGATTACATGTACTATTGAGCAATCAGCAAAAAAGGTTGCTTGATGTATTGCTGTGCACGTGCTGTGAAAGATTGTAGAAGACTAGCTTGCTGTGTTGTATCCTTGTTTGTGATAATGGCAGAGAATAGTGGAAATCCCATTATTGAGAAGCTCGACAAGAACAACTACACTTCATGGAAGTTTTGTGTGACAAACTTCCTCATTGGAAAGGGCCTTTATGAGTTTGTTTCAGGTGAAGAAAAGGAGTGAGAGCTAGCCGAATGTGCAGATGAATTAAAAACATGGAAAGAGTGGAATGTGAAAGATAAAAAGGTGATGTACTGGATATCTACAGTCATTGATAATACTATGCTGGGACATATCAGGAATCTAGAAACTTCACATGTAGCTTGGACAATTTTTGAGGACATGTTTTCAGTAAATACAAAGGCACGAAAGATTCAACTCAAGCAAGAGTTGAATGCCTTGAAGAATGGAAAAATGTCTGTCAATGAGTATGTGTTGAAGGTGAGGAGCATTGCAGATGCTTTAGCAGCGATTGATGCAATGCCGGATGATGATGATTTGGTTTCATCCACTCTGAGTGGCCTTAACAATGAGAAGGCATGGAAATCATTTGTTACTTCAGTATATGTATGGAAGCCATTTCCAGATTTTGATGAGCTGATCTCTCTCATGATTACTGAAGAGATCAATATGTAGGGTGATTTGTTTGAAAGAAATGGTGAACAGGTCCAAGCATTTTTCTCGAGTTTAGGAAGGGGACATGGTAGATCCTCTTCGAGAGGCCGTGATATGGGACGTGCTGGTGATAACCAGCAAAATAGGTTCAATCAACAGTTTGGTGAAATGCAAGTTTCTGGAGGTAGAGGAAACTTTAGAAGCAGGGGGAGCTCTAGAGGAAGAGGTGGATGGCAGGTTAGAGGCTCTGGAAATTATGCTATTGTTTGCCATTATTGTGGCAAAATAGGCCATATTGCAGCCTATTGCTATGCAAATAAGGATGATATTTGCACTGGTACATTGCAGCAAGGAAACTATGCATCGTCTTCACGATAAAATGAAGACAAAAATGAGCGTCTGTTTATTATGTAGCATATGATGAATGCAGTTACAGGAAAGGGGACACATGATGATGTATGGTATATCGATTCAGGTGCATCTAATCATATGATCAATCATGTTGAATGGTTTGGAGAGATGCAGGACTTACAAAACCCAAGTTATGTGCAAACAAGTGATGATTCATACCACCCAATTTCACACATTGGAAAGGTTCCCTTGTCCTTGTATGATGGCCAAACAAAGAGTGTGATAGATGTATTACATGTGCCATCAATTACAAAGAATCTAGTGTCTGTTGGCCAAATGGTAGAGCATGGGTTGCAGGTTCGATTCAATGCAAAAGGTTGTTTTGTAGAAGACTTTAATGATAAGTGCAAGTTGGTCGCAAAAGGAAGTAGAGTTGGCCGAATGTTCACTTTAGATGTTGGAATTCTTGCAATGGATGCTACTATGTATGCTTAAGGAAAAGGAGTAGTTGCAGATATTAAAATATGGCATAAACGTATTGGACATGCAAATGTGCAAAGGCTGAAATTGATGCAGTCCAAAGGATTGGTTATAGGGTTGCCTTCTTTTAGAGTTGCAGAATTGCATAAAGTCTATAAATCATGCCAAATTGGTAAGCAGGCAAGATAATCGCATGATAGAGAAGTGAGCAGAAATATACTTGATGTAGTGCAGGCAGATGTTTTGGGGCCTACACAAAATGTATCTCTTGGTGGTAGCAAATACTTTGTCACATTTATTGATGACTGTTCAAGGAAGTTATGGGTATACTTTATGAAGGAAAAAGTGGTGTTTGAGCACTTCAAATCTTTTAAGGCAACTGTTGAAACAGAAACATGCTTAAAAGTAAAGTGCTTGAGATCAGATGGAGGGAGAGAGTACCTCTCTAATGAGTTCAGTGGCTTCATGAGGACTCATGGGATAAAGAGGCAATTTACTTTGCACGTATATCCCATAGCAAAATGGTGATGTAGAAAGAAAAATCAAGCATATTGCAAAAGTTGCACGGGCATTAATGGCTGAAAAGAATATGCCCAAACATTTTTGGTCTCAGGTTGTCCTTACTGCTGTCTACATTATGAACAGAACTCCCACAACTGCAGTTCATGGGATGACTCCTGAAGAGTGCTTTACTAGCAAGAAGCCCGATGTATCATACTTGAAGGTATTTGGATGTGTTGCATATGTTTATGTGCCAGATGAGCTACAGAAGAAGCTTGATCCAAAGGCTCAAAAATGCATTTTTATTGGGTACTCTTTAGAGCAGAAATGATGAGATGGAAAGTTGGTATACACCTATTGGTGATGTTTTGGATAATGATAATGATCAGGACAACTATGTGTAGAAAGATAAACAAGAATCACATAGTGTTAGTGGACCAGAAACATCATCTGGTACTACACCTACAGTGAGCCCTTGGTTTGGGAGACTAAGGAGTAGCCCCCATCTTCAGGTGGATCTATAAGTGTTGTAGGAAAGGACAAAGGAAAGAAGAAAGTGCTGGATGGTAATGCTGCATCTACCAGTCATTTGGGATTTGAGGAGATTCTAGTGGTTCAGAGAGTTTGGATGATGAGCTTGGCATTCCTTCAGTTAGGACGCCAGGTGTACAGAGAGCTCATAGTAATGTAAAGGCTTATTGAGTGATCCGATGGTACGCAGATCTAGAAGGGTCAGATATCTTGTTAAAAGATTTGGTTTTAAAGGTTATGCAGCTCACCATTATGCTTATATGGTGAAACTAGTTGAGGATGTTGAGCCCACTTGTTTTGAGGATGCTGTTGGTCATGCTCATTGGGATGTAGCAATGGATAAGGGGATGGCTGCATTAGAAGATTTGGTACCCTTACCTAAGGATAAGGAAGCTATTGGCCTGTAAGTGGGTTTACAAAGTCAAGCATAATGTAGATGGTTCAGTATAAGACTAGGTGGGTTGCAAAAGGCTATGCTCAAACATATGGCATAGATTATGAAGAGACAATCAGTCCAGTTGCTAGGATGGCAACTGTTAGGTGTGTGATTGCCTTGGTAGCAGACAAAGGTTGGAGTTGGCAGCAAATGGATGCTAAGAATACCTTCTTGCATGGTGAATTGCAAGAAGAAGTGCATATGGAACAGCCAACAAGTTATGAGGATTTAGAGCATCCCACATATGTGTGCAGGTTTAAAGAAGATGCTCTATGGGTTGAAGCAAGAACCTAGAGCATGGTTTGACAAGATTGGAGAGTATCTTGTCAATATTGGATTTTGTATTTCTAATGCTGATCACTCACTTTATGTGAGAAAGGGAGTTGCAAGGTTGGTCATCATAGTCATTTATGTGGATGACTTGATTATTACAGGTGACAGTGACAATGGGATTGCTGAAGTTAAGGACTTCTTGAAGAAGAAGTTTGAGATGAAAGATTTGGGTGAGTTGAGGTACTTTCTTAGTATTGAGGTGATCAGATGTGATGATGGTATATGGCTAACCGAAAGGCAGTATGGCTTGGATATGTTATCCAAGTATGGTATGACAGCATGTAAGTCTCTTTCAGTACCATTGGAGCAAAATGTGAAGTTGAGTGCTGATGTTGGAGATGAGATAGAAGACCCTACTATGTTCACGAGGATAGTAGGGAGTTTGATTTACATGACTATCACAAGACCAGACTTCAGCTATGCTATTGGTCTTGTCAGTCAGTTTATGTAGATGCCTAGAAAGCCTCATTTGGATGCAGTTAGACGTATATTGCAGTACGTGAAGTCCACTTTACATTATGGACTTTTTTATGAGGCAGGTAAGGATGTACACGTCTTTGGATACACAGATGGAGATTGGGCTAGTAGCATGTTAGACAAAAGATCTACAAGTGGATTCATGTTTTCCCTTGGTAGTGCAGCAGTTACATGGAGCAGCAAAAAGCAATCTACAGTTGCTTTATCGAGTATAGAGGCTGAGTACAGAGGTGCTGCTATGGCAGCATGTGAGGTGGTATGGTTGCAAAAGTTATTAGGTGATTTGGATGTGCAAGGAGATGGTCTAGTTGTCATTCATTGTGACAACATGAGCAACATACAGTTAGCTAGGAATCCAGTGTTCCATGCTAGGACAAAACACATTGAGGTGCACTATCACTTTGTGAGAGAGAAGGTACCTGCAGGAGAGATTGACTTGATATATGTCAGCACACAGGATCAGATACCTGGCATTTTCACAAAGGCATTGGGTACAGAGAAGCTTCAAAAGTTCCAAAACTTACTTGGAGTTGCAGAGATAGAGTTGAGCTTGAGGGGGAGTGTTGAGATGGAAAGCTCAACACGTGTGGACATTGATGATGGACCGCCTAGCTAGATGGGTGTGCACGTCTATACTTTTAGCACATTGGTGGTCATTATGATACTCACATGGCCACTAAGTTATCACTTATTATATTTAGTTTGTTATACCTACCTACAGCTGGCAAAGATATAGCGTGAGTCAATTAGTGTAGTCGGTTATGCACTATTTGACTTAGTAGGCCACTTTCCTTTATGTTGTATCTTATCTATACTTTGTGTACATTGTATAGTGTGTGGAAGAAGAAGAAGAAAACCAGTAAGAAATGTTGAGATATCGAGCTCCACTCGTGATACGCCAGGGTGACCGTTGTGTATTTATGTCACCGACTTGTCAGTTGCAGATGTGGTTGGTACACCGCCCCTGAATAATAGCTACATGATAGCTATCCTTATCTACTCTAGTTCGTGGCTCAGTTAGTATGCCACCTTAGTTAGTTGAGTTTGGTTTGAGACCCATATAGAGGGTTCTTCTATTTCTTTGTACTTGAGTTCTTTTGGCTTACACAACTAAGAAGAGGAAAACTGTTTTCAGCCTCCACCCTTGTGTGTCTTCCCCCATTGTGCAAGCAAGAAAGCTACAAGTGAGACTCCTTCCTTCTCTCCCACAATCTTGACATGGTATCAGAGCCTTGTTCGTGGTAAGGAGCTCAAGAAAGCAAGCCAAGCTCGCGGTGTTCTGGTAAGAGGAGCAATGTTGCTTTCATTTTCTGTTTTGGGAGCAGATCTCTGCAGGTAGCACAGCCGAAAATTGCAGGAGTGCATTGTCTCAGGTTGAGACGCCCTTCGTGGTGAAGCAAGAGGGCAGTATATGCTGCGGGAAAGGGCTTTAGCCCCTGGCGACCTTGTTTTTTTGATTTGAGGCCATTTCGAGGCCTGTTTTGCAGACGGAAGTTTTTTGCATGCACTCAGGAAAAGGCTCAGTTTTATGCTGTGTAGCCACTGTTCTACAGGTCGGTGAAAAGTTACTGTAGAAATTGCATCGTATGCTTGTGCACAGAGACATTGGGAGTTTCAGAATCATCCTTGGTTCCTATTTATGCAAAATTGTCACTAGGAAGTGACTGTGTGGTCAAATACCATTTTCGCTAGTTTTGCAGATTTGCCCTTGTGAGGGTGAAGCTGTGTTTTTTGCAGTGACAGAATTTCTTGCAGTATTCTGTAATGGCGTCTGATTCTCTTTCACAGATTGTCACTGAAAAGCTTGACAAGAACAACTTCCAGGCATGGAAGTTTAGAATGACGAATTTCCTTATGGGAAAAGGATATTGGGAATTTGTTGCAGGAAATGAAGAAGAACTAGTTCTTCCTGATGTTCCCAATCAACAGCAAATGCAGGCATTCAAAGCATGGCATGAGAGAGCCAGGAAAGTTATGTACTGGCTGTCTATCAGCATTTCAGACTCTATGATTGTGCATATTCAGGATGCAAGTACGCCAAAGGAGGCATGGGTTACTCTGTCAAAAATGTATAGCACAAATACGCAAGCCAGGAAAATACAGCTCAAGCAAGAGTTGCATAACGTGCAAAGAGAAAGTATGAGCATCAATGACTACCACATGAAGGTGAAAAAGATTGCAGATGCACTTGCTTCCATTGGGTCGCCAGTGGAAGATGATGATTTAGTTTCTGTGACCTTGAATGGTCTAGGAAAGGATTATGCGCAGTTTCGGACATCCATTTCCGTCCGTGAAAGATTTCCTGATTTTGAAGAGTTGATTGCTCTTCTAATTTCTGAGGAGCAGAGAAATGGTGGTGCATCTTCTTCAGGAGGAACTTCAAAAGAAGCTGTCTTCTACTCAACTGCTGGAAGAGGTAGAGGCAGAGGTAGAGGAGGCCGATTTGGAGGCTGTGGTAGAAATCAGAATATGCAGCAAACTCAAGAAAATCAGTCCTATGGAGGAGGACGTGGTAACTCTAGAGGCAGGGGGAGCCAAAGAGGTCGTGGTGGATGGCAAAGAGGCCAAAATGCAAACAGTAATGTTGAATGCTACTACTGTGGTAAAATGGGTCATATGGCTAAAGACTGCTATAAAAAGCAGAATGACATCATGAATGGAAAACTGCAACAAGGGAATTATGCATCTTCTAGTAGACAGGGTGATGACAGAAATGAGCATTTGTTTATGGTGCAGCACATGAACAATTCTGTGACAAGTGCAGAAGAAAGCAATGATGTATGGTATGTTGACTCAGGTGCATCAAACCACATGACATGTCATGCAGAATGGATGGAGGATGCAAGGAAAATGGAAAAACCAGGATTTGTGGAGACTGGTGATGATACTGCACATCCTATTGTGCAGATTGGAAAAATTACTTTGTCTATGCAGGATGGGAAAAAGAAATACATGTCTGATGTATTTCATGTCTCGAATATCACCAAGAATCTGGTTTCTGTTGGTCAAATGGTTGAACAGGGCTTGCAGGTCAGATTTAATCCTCATGGATGCTTTGTTGAGGATATGAAAAATAAAGGTTGCTTGATAGCAAAAGGAAAGAAAAAGGGCAGAATGTTTACATTGGATGCAGACATGTCTGAATTGAGTGCAGCAATGTTTGCACATGGGACCGGTGTAGTTGCAGATATTAATATCTGGCATAAACGCATTGGTCATGTTAATGTACAGCGACTTAAATCAATGCAGGCCCAAAATATTGTTGCAGGTTTGCCGAAATTCAAGGTTGCAGAAATGCATAAGGTATGTGAAGCCTGTCAATTTGGAAAACAGGCAAGGAAACCATTTCCTAGACATGTTCAAGAGAGTAAGAAGCCATTGGAATTAATCCACTCTGATGTGTGGACAACTAAAGCTGCATCTCTTGGAGGCTGTCATTATTTTGTCAGTTTTATTGATGACTATAGCAGAAAAGTTTGGGTGTATTTTATGAAAAAGAAAAGTGAAGTTTTTGGGCATTTCAAAACTCTTAAAGCGATGGTTGAAAAAGAAACAGGCCTGCAGATAAAATGCCTAAGGTTAGATGGAGGGGGAGAGTACCTCTCAAATGAGTTTGCAAGGTTTCTGCAGGAGCATGGCATAAAGCAGCAATATTCATGCATTCATACCCCACAACAAAATGGAATTGCAGAAAGGAAAAACAGACATATTGGAGAAGTATCTCGTGCCATGCTCAATGAAAAAGACTTGCCAGATTTTTATTGGGCTGAAGCAGTTGCTACATCAGTCTACATAATGAACAGGACTCCCACTGCAGCAATACATGGAATGACTCCAGAGGAGAGGTATACTGGTAGGAAACCAGATATTTCTCATTTGAAAATTGTTGGTTGCATTGCCTATGTACATGTGCCAGATGAGTTGAGATCCAAGTTGGATCCAAAAGCTGAGAAGTGCATCTTTATTGGTTACTCTCTGCAGCAAAAAGGGTATAGATGCTATAACCCTTCTACTCGTAAGTTTACAGTGAGCAAAGATGTTGTTTTTGATGAGATGAGTAGCTGGTATAAACCAGTAAATGTGATTGATGATGTAGATGCACAAAATGGTAATGCTGCACAGAGTTCACAACAGCAGTCACAAAATATTAGTGGACCTGGAGCATCCTCTAGTAGTGGTTCACATTCTTCGCCATGGACAGGCAGATTGAGATCAGGAGAATCTTCTCAAAGTAATGCAGATAGTGGTATGCATGTATCACGAAAAGGAAAAGAGAAGGTTGATCAGCCCATGTTTGATGTGAATGTAGGTCACTCTTATGTGGATGGTGAATCCAGTGGCTCAGAACAGAGCATTGATGATGAGTTGGGTATTCCTTCTATTGTTACACCTGGAGTAAGGAAGACCAGGGATGTTTTGAGAGCACCTGGGAGTGAACCTACTTTGCGCAGGTCTACGAGAGCTAGGTATCCTGTGGATAGGCTGAAATATGATGGATTTATAGCCATTCACTATGCATATATGGTCAAAGTGATACAGGAACCAGAACCCACATCTTTTGAGCAAGCCATGGGAAAAGAAAAATGGGAGAAAGCCATGGAGGAAGAAATGGATGCCTTGGAAGCAAATACTACATGGGAGTTAGTACCTTTGCCTAAAGGTAAGAATGCAATTGGCTGTAAGTGGGTTTATAAGGTGAAGCACAATGCAGATGGTTCTGTGAACAGATACAAGGCAAGATTAGTGGTCAAGGGGTATGCACAAACATATGGCATTGACTATGAAGAAACATTCAGTCCGGTTGCAAGGATGGCAACCGTAAGAGCAGCCATTGCTATGGCTGCATCAAAGGGATGGTCTTTACATCAGATGGATGTAAAGAATGCCTTCTTGCATGGTGATTTGCAAGAAGAGGTCTATATGGAGCAGCCACCAGGTTATGTGCATGCTGTTCATCCTGAGTTTGTTTGCAGGTTGAAGAAAGCCTTGTATGGCTTGAAGCAAGCACCTAGAGCATGGTCTGACAAGATAGGACAGTATCTTGTCACTATTGGCTTTCAGATTTCCAAGGCAGATTTCTCACTTTATGTGAGAAAAACAGAGAAAGGTATTATGCTACTTGTCATTTATGTTGATGATTTGATTATGATAGGTGACAGTGATGAAGATATCCTTCATGTGAAAATGCTATTGAAGCAGAAGTTTGAGATGAAGGATTTGGGAGAGCTGCGTTATTTCTTGGGCATTGAGGTGATTAGATCACCAAGTGGGATACAGCTCTTGCAGAGGCAGTATGGATTGGACATGCTGTCCAAATATGGGATGACAGGCTGTAAGCCTATTTCAGTTCCTTTGGAGCAGAATGTGAAGCTGAGCACAGATGCAGGTGAGCTTCTGGAAGACCCTACTATGTACAAACGCATAGTAGGAAGCTTGATTTATATGACTATTACCAGGTCAGATTTGAGCTATGCTGTTGGATTGGTAAGTCAGTTTATGCAGGCTCCAAGGAAACCGCATTTGGATGCGGCTAGACGTATACTCAGGTATGTGAAGTCCACATTGCAGTATGGACTATTTTATGAGACTGGTGTTCAGATACAGTTGCATGGATACACTGATGCTGATTGGGCTGGTAGTATTTTTGATAGACAATCTACCAGTGGATATGTGTTCTCTTTTGGGAGTGCTGCAGTCACTTGGAGCAGCAAGAAACAGCCTACAGTTGCCTTGTCGAGCACAGAGACTGAGTACAGGGGTGCAGCAATGGCTGCATGTGAGGTAGCTTGGTTGCATAAGCTACTTTATGATATGCATCAGTCTACAGATGGGCCAGTTGTCATTTATTGTGACAACATGAGTAGTATACACTTGGCAAATAACCCAGTCTATCATGCTAGAACAAAGCACATTGAGGTGCATTATCACTATGTGCGAGAGAGGGTTTTACTAGGTCTTATTGATCTAGTTTATGTCAGCACAGAGGATTAGGTAGCTGACATATTCACGAAGGCATTGGGCGCAGAGAAGCTGTGCAAGTTCAGAGACCTGCTTGGTGTGCAGGAATTGGGATTGAGCTCGAGGGGGAGTGTTGAGATATCGAGCTCCACTCGTGATACGCCAGGGTGACCGTTGTGTATTTATGTCACCGACTTGTCAGTTGCAGATGCGGTTGGTACACCGCCCCTGAATAATAGCTACATGATAGCTATCCTTATCTACTCTAGTTCGTGGCTCAGTTAGTATGCCACCTTAGTTAGTTGAGTTTGGTTTGAGACCCATATAGAGGGTTCTTCTATTTCTTTGTACTTGAGTTCTTTTGGCTTACACAACTAAGAAGAGGAAAACTGTTTTCAGCCTCCACCCTTGTGTGTCTTCCCCCATTGTGCAAGCAAGAAAGCTACAAGTGAGACTCCTTCCTTCTCTCCCACAATCTTGATAGGAATGATCGCCCAAAAGGGATTTAGGGTTTTGTATATAAAGTTGAAAAGTGAATGAGAAGCTCATTCTTGTGTGTGGCCAAAGCTTCTTCTTCTTCTTCTCTTGTCTCTTGCCTTCTTGCTTGTGCTTGAGTGAAGGATTGAGGGAGTGTGAGGGATTGAGGGAGTGAGTGTGTGAGAGTGAGGGATCGTGGAGAAGTAGCTCTCCATCTTCTCTCTTTATCTTATCTTATCTTCTCTTCTCTTGCGCGGCTATGGAGGATGGCTTGATGGAGGGGGCTTGAGGTTGCTTGAGCTTGCCACAAGGATCATGGAGCTATCAGAGTGCAAGAGAGAGGAGGGAACTCGATCGAGCATCAAGGTAAGCTCACTACACCCATAAGGTAGGCATTGCGTGTCAGCTATGTGAGAGGTAGCATGGCCACTCGGCTTGAAATGCTTGATCAATAAGTGGTCCGTAGGTCTCAGGGTAGAGCTCCGTAGCTCCCCTCCAGTATCTCTCAAGATAATCACTTCCACGAGCTATTATGATCCTCTAATTAGTCGCCTAAGAAACCCTAAGGGACAACCATAGCCACTTTTCTTCAAGCTCATTTCTCACATCCAATTTCCTATTCTATTTAGCTTGATAAAGTCACTACCACTCTAATATGCAATTACACTCAGTATTGAGCAAGAGCAACCTTCCAAATTAGTAAGACAAGACCTAGCTTGAAGGATTCAACATCAAGTTTTTCAAAGCATAGTATATGTTGATACTCATCCAGTGTTATTTGACACTAATTTTCTTGTGTCTTTTGACACACTCAATTACAACTCATTTGTTGGTTTATCCTCAGTTTTTTGAAACTGACTCTTAGTCATGGGAATGACTAATATGAAGATTTTCATATGGATGCATTCCATAAAGAGTGACACAACTCCTCTTGCTAATTTGTACTACATAGAAGTTTTTTGTGCCCTACTTGTAGGAAGAGATGGAGTTGGCTACATCCAAGTGCAATCAATGATTTTATTTGAAGATTTTTAGCCACAATGATCATAATGAAAAACCCAATCTTGTGACCTCTTTGCTTGAGAAGGACTTGAAGATAAAAGACAAAGAAGAAGCAAGCAAAGTGGAGAGCATTAAAGTGAAGAAGTACAAGGAAAAGAAGATATGTTATATTGAAAGAAAACCACAAAAAGCTTCAAATTCCATATTTGAAAGAAGATCTATTATGCTAAAAGAAAACCACAAGGGCCTATCAGTCATTGTCTCCAAATTTTAATAGGCCTTTTTAAAGCATTGTATGCACTTGTCTTAATGCTCCAAATCATAAGCCTTGTACTCATATAACCTTGCACCACAGACTCTATACATTTAGTAACAGTCCCTCTTGGCTGTTTACCATGTCTTTGGTATACTCACACTTAGTAGGATGTTTTGTTTCCTTGCAATAGCCTTTGAATGTTTCACCTTGTTTGTGGTATCCCCACACTTAGCAAGGTTTTACTCATGAGATCCTCTGTATACCCAGTGTTTTTATGGTTGTGATTGAGGAGGGGTGTTGCAAAATATGCAATCACACCCATGTGTTGCCTCTTTGTATGGAATAGCTGTGCGGCAAGAAACATGTAGCTCAATCTAGAAAGAGTTACTTTTATCCCATAGACACAGTGTGAGAAAAGTGGTACCATCCTACAATTGTAAAAGAATGTACTCAAAAATCTTTTGAATGCAATGCTATCGTACTTTGTACTTTTAGTCTTGTCTCTTTCTACTCAAGATTGTGTTTATGAGTCCAAGCTAATCTATCTTGGAACCTAATTCACTTGAGTGACAATTAATGTGTCTAGTCTCAGCCATCATGCTTCTTATCATTGGCTTCCATCCTCCATAGCTAAACCTTGCTCAAGGATCTGTGTTTCTTAATAGGTAGCACCCTTGGCCTAATGGTAAAAGGAATATTCCCTAGACGACTAATAAAGGTTCATAATATGGTTGGATAGGACAACTAGACTACCTTTCTAGGCCATAAAAGAAAGACCCCTCCAAAGCCATCTTCAATCTTAGTCAAAGTTCTACTAGCTACCCTTAAGCTCTTTGCTATCTCGATCACCATCTAAGCTTCACAATGGAAGCACACAAGTGGAAAGAGCCATTTTTGTATTAGTTTGTTTGAAATTAAACATGTTTATGTTCTTCTAATATTTGCTATATGTTCTCTACTCCTTGCTCAGATTTTGTTCGTTGTGCCATATAATTTCTACATGATATCAGAGCCAGGGGGATTTGAGAAGTGAAGAGTACACAAGAGGCAAGGAATTCAACAATGAAGATGAGAAATATCATCACCTGCATTAGGTACCAGTGCTGGCACATTAGCTAACTAGTGGTGCTACTGTACTGACAAATTCAAACACTAATGATTCGTCCATCAACCTTTATAAAAGGTAAGTTAGATTGTACAAACTACACTTTGTGGAAGTTTAACATTACAACTATTCTTCATACTTATGAGCTTCTAAAGATGGTGCTGCACTAACCTAGAACCAGAACCCACCCACCCTTGACCCATCAAATTCAAGTGTTATGATTCCTCCAAATGTAGATATTCTACAAGCTTGGAAATAAAGGAACATAGATGCATTGTGTGCCTTAGTTACAAACTATTTTAATAATGCTTTGACCTTGATTCAATATATAACTAAGGTATCAGAGGCTTGGAATAAATTGAGGAGTTACTATGAAATGAAAAATCAAACAAAGATTCAAAACTTAGAGATTCAATAAGGATCAGAGAAGTTTGTTGAAGAAGAGACAATTGAAGCATTCATCACTTGGATCGAGAATTTGTGTGACCAAATGGCTGGCATTGGGATTCAAAAGATTAGTGAAGAGCTAGCTCAGAGGTGTCTTTAGATTTTTCCACCAAAGTTTAATGGATTGGTGACTGCCCTAAAAACTCAGGTGAGACCCCAAGCTTTGATCTTTGAGAAATTTTGTGTACTAATAATGGAGGAGGAGTTATGGCTTAAAGCCCAAGAAGGTAGCAACAATGGAGATGCTACATTCTCTTTCAATGCAAAAAGCAAAGGTTCTTTCTCTACCAATGGTGATGTCAAGAAGAAGAACGGTGATAAGAATAAGTTTCAAGGAGAGTAATTCTATTGTAAGAAGAAAGGACATGCAATAGCAGATTGTCATGTCAAGAAGGAAGATGAAAAGGATGGCACTATGAAGAGTAAAGGGAAGGAGACAACCAATACAACTGAAGTAGAGTTGGAGTTATTCATGGCGACCATTGAGGAAGCGTGTAGAAATTATTGATAGTGCTGGCAAAGTTGTCGACAAAGGAGAAAGAAGGATAAGTTGTATTATCTAAGTTCTACTTTGGTATGAAGGATTTGGTCACATTGGTTTTCTAGTGTTAAAGGAGATGCATAATGAAGGTTTTGTAGTGTTAAAGGAGTTTGAAGACTTTTGCAAGAGCACAAGAATTAAGTATCAATTGATAGTGTCTCATACACCTCACCACAATGGTGTTGTTGAATGCCAAAATCACACCATTGTGGAAATGGCAAGGTGCATGCTTAAGGACAAGGGATTTCCTAAAGCAATCACATATAGTAGAGGAGGACAATATAAGTTCTTTCTCTTTATCATCCAGTGAAGAAGTAGTCCATTATGAATCTATCCCAAGATATATATATAATTTTTAATGAACCATTGATAGAAAGAGAATAATCCAAGAAACCTCTCGAAGATGTGGAAGTAGTAGGGGTAGGCCAATTCTTGATACATTGCACCTTCTTTAGGTTCACTTTAGTCCCACTCTCACCAAAATGTGTGTCCAAATATTCCACTTTATAGTTCATAAAAGAATGCTTGGATTCCTTTTCAAAGATTTTGTGCTTTCTTAATGTATCAAATAAAGTTATATTAAAGAACATCATGAGATTTCATGTCCTTAATCTAACAATTAAACATTAACTTTTGGAACTCACTAGTATGGAGCTTTGCATCCTCTTCTATCAACCCATTAAAAATGGGTGGGAGAAAACCAAGCATTGCCAAATCCACTGCTCCTATAAGTATTGCAATTGGTTGCACCATAAAAATGATCGGGTTTTCTCTAGGGGTTTGTATCAGGGGGAGGGGGTCTACACTTTCACTCAAAGTACGTTGAATTTTTTAGGAAAGAGAGACACTAGAGCTTCCTTCTCCCCCTAATGGACTAACTAAGATTATTATGGTCAATAAGACCTTTCATTCTTAGAGATATTGGATTGCTACACTTTGGAGAATACCTCCTAAGGATCTCTACTCTCTGTCTAGCCCTTTTGGCTCTTTCTTATATTGAGATGGCAAGCTCAACACATGCAGACATTGATGATGGACCGCCTGGCTAGATGGGTTTGCATGTCTACACTTAGAATGTTGGTGGTCATTATGATACTCACATGGCCACTGACTTATCACTTATTATATTTAGTTTGTTACACCTACCTACAACTAGCAAAGACATAGCACCAGTCGATTAGTGTAGTCGGTTATGCACTGTTTGACTTAGTAGGCCACTTTCCTTTATGTTGTATCTTATCTATACTTTGTGTACATTGTATAGTGTGTGGAATAATAAGAAAAAACCAGCAAGAAAACGTTTTGGTCTCCATCCCTCTTCGTATGTTCTTGAGTGAGCTTCCTCTTGTGTATATAGTGTGTGTTTGACGCAGCAACTCAAGCAAGTCCCCCCACCACACGATTCTTGACATGATATTAGAGCCACACCACTGAGAGAGGCTGATTTCAAAGGTTGAAGTGAAGGAGAAGAAGCAAGGTTCGAGCAAGCAAGCAACGGGTAAGAGGCTCTCCCATTCTTCCACTCTCTCTCTTGGATAGTGCCTGTGGAGGCATCGGAAGCAGGGTCGAGCAAAAATCTTAGATTGCTGTGAGATTTGGTGTGCAAGCAGAGCACTGCATATTCTGCAGATTAGCCTTTTAGAATTTTCCACAGTTATTTTGGGCATCTGAGGCCTTTTTAGGCCCTGTTTTAGAGCTGCAAGGTTGCTCACAATGGTTTCAGGGTACACTGTGATTTCAACTGTATTGACCGAAAGTGGATGCACAGATTACAAATTGTGAATCTGTAAATTTTCAGGTGTTTGTAGGAAGCAAACATAAGGTTTATCTGCAAACAGGTTGCAAATTACATGTACTATTGAGCAATCCGTGAAAAAGGTTTCTTGGTGTAGTGTTGTGCGTGTGTTGTGGAAGATTGCAGAAGACTAGCTTGTTGTGTTGTATCCTTATTTGTGATAATGGTAGAAAATAGTGGAAATCCCATTATCGAGAAGCTCACAAGAACAACTATCATTTATGGAAGTTCTGTGTGACGAACTTCCTCATTGGAAATGGCCTTTATGAGTTTGTTTCAGGTGAAGAAAAGGAGCCAGAGCTGGGTATCCCTCCGATTGCAGATGAATTAAAAGCATGGAAAAAATAGAATGCGAAATACAAAAAGGTGATGTAATGGTTATCTGCAGTCATTGATAATACAATGTTGGGGCATATCAGGAACGCAGAAACTTCACATGCAGCTTGGACAAATTTTGAGAGCATGTTTTCAGTAAATACAAAGGCACGAAAGATTCAAATCAAGCAAGAGTTGAATGGCTTGAAGAAAGGAAAAATGTCTATCAATGAGTATGTGTTGAAGGTGAGGAACATTGCAGATGCTTTAGCAGCGATTGATGTAATGCCGGATGCTGATGATTTGGTTTCATCCACTCTGAGTGGCCTTAACAATGAGAAGGCATGGAAATCATTTGTTACTTCAGTATATGTATGGAAGCCATTTCTAGATTTTGATGAGCTAATCTCTCTCATGATTACTGAAGAGATCAATATGCAGGGTGATTTGTATGAAAGAAATGGTGACAGGTCCAAGCATTTTACTCGAGTTCAGGAAGGGGATGTGGTAGACCCTCTTCGAGAGGCCGAGGAATGGAACGTGCTAGCGATAACCAACAAAATAGGTTCAATCAACAGTTTGGTAAAATGCAGGTTTCTAGAGGCAGAGGAAACTCTAGAGGCAGGGGGAGCTCTAGAGGAAGAGGTGGATGGCAGAGTAGAGGCTCTAGAAATTCTGCTATTGTTTGCCATTATTGTGGCAAAACAAGACATATTGCAGCCAATTGTTATGCTAAGAAGGATGATATTCGCAGTGGTAAATTGCAGCAAGGAAACTATGCATTGTCTTCACGAAAAAATGAAGACAAAAATAAGCATCTGTTTGTTAAGCAGCATATGATGAATGCAGTTACAGGAAAGGGGACACATGATGATGTATGGTACATCGATTCAGGTGCATCTAATCATATGACCAGTCATGTTGAATGGTTTGCAGAGATGCAGGACTTAAAAAACCCAGGTTATGTGCAAACGGGTGATGATTCATGCCACCCAATTTCACACATTGGAAAGGTTCCCTTGTCCTTGTATGATGGCCAGACAGAGAGTCTGACAAATGTATTACATGTGCCTTCAATTACAAAGAATCTAGTGTCTGTTGGCCAAATGGTAGAGTAGGGGTTACAGGTCCGATTCAATGCAAAATTTTGTTTTGTAGAAGACTTTAATGATAAGTGTAGGTTGGTCGCAAAAGGAAGTAGAGTTAGCTCAATGTTCACTTTAGATGTTGGAATTCCTACAATGGATGCTGCTATGTATGCTAAAGGAAAAGGAGTAGTTGCAGATATTGAAATATGGCATAAATGTATTAGACATGCAAATGTGCAAAGGCTAAAATTAATGCAGTCTAGAGGATTGGTTCCAGGGTTGCCTTCTTTTAGAGTTGCAGAATTGCATAAACTCTGTGAAGCATGTCAGTTTGGTAAGTATGCAAGATAACCCTTCTTGCATGATAGAGAAGTGAGTAGAAAAATACTTGATGTAGTGCATATAGATGTTTGGGGACCTACACAGAATGTCTCTCTTGGTGGCAGTAAATACTTTGTCACATTTATTGATGACTGTTCAAGGAAGTTATGGGTATACTTCATGAAGGAAAAAAGTGACGTGTTTGAGCACTTCAAATATTTTAAGGCAGCTGTTGAAACAGAAACATGCTTAAAAGTAAAGTGCTTGAGATCAGATGGAGGGGAAGATTACCTCTCTAATGAGTTCACTGGCTTCTTGAGGACTCATGGGATAAAGAGGCAATTTACTTGTAGGTATACCCCATAGCAAAATGGTGTTGTAGAAAGAAAAAACAAGCATATTGCAGAAGTTGCACGGGCATTAATGGCTGAAAAGGATATGCCCAAAAATTTTTGGTTTGAGGCTGTCCATACTACTGTTTACATTATGAATAGAACTCCCACAACTGCAGTTCATGGGATGACTCCTGAAGAATGCTTTACTAGCAAGAAATTTGATGTATCACATTTGAAGGTATTTGACTGTGTTGCATACATTCATGTGCCAGATGAGCTAGAAGCTTGATCCAAAGGCAGAAAAATGTGTTTTTATTGGATACTCTTTAGAGGAGAAAGGGTATCAATGTTATAACCCTGTCACAAGTGATTTCAAAGTGAGTAAGAAAGCTATTGGCTGTAAGTGGGTTTAAAAATTCAAGCATAATGCAAATGGTTCAGTATAAGGCTAGGCTTGTTGCAAAAGGCTATACTCAAACATATGGCATATATTATGAAGAGACATTCAGTCTAGTTGCTAGGATGTCAACTGTTAGGTGTGTGATTGCCTTGGCAGCAGCCAAAGGTTGGAGTTTGCAGCAAATGGATGTTAAGAATGCCTTCTTGCATGGTGAATTGCAAGAAGAAGTGTATATGGAGCAGCCAGCAGGACATGAGGATTTAGAGCATCCCACATATGTGTGTAGGTTAAAGAAGGCACTCTATGGGATGAAGCAAGCACCTAGAGCATGGTTTGACAAGATTGGAGAGTATCTTGCCAATATTGGATTTTGTATTTCTGATGCTGATCACTCACTTTATGTGAGAAAGGGAGATGCAGGTTTGGTCATCATAGTCATCTATGTGGATGACTTGATTATTACAGGTGACAGTGACAATGGGATTGCTGAAGTTAAGGACTTCTTGAAGAAGAAGTTTGAGATGAAAGATTTGGGTGAGTTGAGATACTTTCTTGGTATTGAGGTGATCAGAGATGTGATGATGGTATATGGTTGTCCCAAAGGCAATATGTTATCCAAGTATGGTATGACAGCATGTAAGCCTCTTTCAGTACCTTTGGAGCAAAATGTGAAGTTGAGTGCTGACGTTGGGGATGAGATAGAAGACCCTACTATGTTCAGGAGGATAGTAGGGAGTTTGATATACATGACTATCACAAGGCTAGACTTGAGCTATGCTATTGGCCTTGTTAGTAAGTTTATGCAGATGCCTAGAAAGCCTCATTTGGATGTAGTTAGACATATATTGAGGTACCTGAAGTCCACTTTACATTATGGACTTTTTTATGAGGCAGGTAAGGACGTACAGGTCTTTGGATACACAGATGCAGATTGGGCTGGTAGCATGTCAGACACAAGATCTACAAGTGGATTCATGTTTTCCCTTGGTAGTGTAGCAGTTACATGGAGCAGCAAAAAGCAACCTATAGTTGCTTTATCGAGTGTACAGAGGCTGAGTACAGAGGTGCTACTATGGCAGCATGTGAAGTGGTATGGTTGCAAAAGTTATTAGTAGATTTGGATGTGCAAGGAGATGGTCGAGTTGTCATTCATTGTGACAACATGAGTAGCATACAGCTCGCTTGGAATCTAGTGTTCCATGTTAGGACAAAACACATTGAGGTGCACTACCACTTTGTGAGAGAGAAGGTACTTGTAGGAGAGATTGACTTGGTATATGTCAGCACACAGGATCAGATAGCTGACATTTTCACAAAGGCATTGGGTGCAGAGAAGCTTCAAAAGTTTCGAAGCTTACTTGGAGTTGCAGAGATAGAGTTGAGCTTGAGGGGGAGTGTTGAGATGGCAAGCTCAACGCATGCGGACATTGATGATTGACCGCCTAGCTAGATGGGTCTGCATGTCTACACTTAGCACATTGGCGGTCATTATGATATTGACATGTCCACTGACTTATCACTTATTATATTTAGTTTGTTACACCTACCTACAGCTAGCAAGACATAGCGTCAGTCGATTAGTGTAGTCGGTTATGCACTGTTTGACTTAGTAGGCCACTTTCCTTTATGTTGTATCTTATCTATACTTTGTGTACATTGTATAGTGTGTGGAAGAAGAAGAAAAAACCAGCAAGAAAACGTTTTGTCCTCCATCTCTCTTCGTGTGTTCTTGAGTGAGCTTCCTCTTGTGTATACAGTGTGTGTTTGGCGCAGCAGCTCAAGTCCCCCCACCACGCGATTCTTGACATCTTAACATTGAATCTCAGCTTGATGGTTTCTATTAAGATATATTGTATTTATCTAGATGCTCTTTGGTAAACACTAACTGACTAGGTCTATATTAGCCAAGGTTTGAAAACTGCTACTTATTAGTAGCTCCTAGCATACACACCACCTGTCATGACCAAAAATGATCCCGTCAACACTGGCTCTATCCTCCTACACACATCAAACAACCCTCACAATCTTGCAGCTAGGAGAGTTTGGATGATACAAAATGGTTTATCTAACTAATGTGTTTGTGGACATAAGTTTCAAACTGTATTCCAATGGTTTTAAAGTCATACTTTTTATTATAATACAATTAGTTTACGGTTGTTTTGAGAAGCTTGAAACCCATCCTAATGTAGAAGAAGAGAAAAGTTTCAAGAATCTCCCTTTCAATTTTTTTTAAAAGTGCAAATGCACATAAAGTAGTAGCTAGTATGATTCGACATATTGAAAACTAAATGTGGTGTGAATATTTTGGAAAGATAGTTGGTGAAATTTATGAACTTTGCATAATTATTGACATGTTTATTCAGAGTAGGACACTTATTGTATACAAATGTATATTGCTCGGTAGATTCACTCCATCCATGCCAAACTGTTTTTTATTTTCTTGGATAGGTGGAGTACACATTGTTACTCGAGTTTTGGAAAATCTTAGGTAGATCATAGCTCCACATTAAACTAGCTAGAGAAAAATACAATGGGATATATATGATGTTCAAAGATAGTGTAGATTTGAGCATGAAAAAGAAGCTGACGAGCATTATGTTGAGAAATAAGCCAAAGTCTAAGGCATAGTCTAAGCCTTATCATATTGTTGTATGTGAAGTGTCCTTAAGTTTGGGGTATCTATCTTTGAGGATACCATTTTAGTGTGTGGACTGTTTTGGAGATATGGTGGGAGAATATTGAAGAAGAAGAGAATGAAGAAAGCTTGAGCCTCTCCTTGTCTCAACCACCTTTTGTTGTGCATCCCCATCGAATCTCTCATCTACTCTCATTTGGTATCAGAGCGGGAGTAAAGGATTGACGCGAGGAGCGCGGCGAATCGAGGTCTACATAAGATTGAAAGCTTGCTATCCATCATTAAATGAGGTACAAATCCCTATCTAAAACACTCAAAGCAGGTACATCAATTGGAAGAGCTATTGGGGCTCAAATTTGTGGGCTATTGAGCTCGCATTGAGGGTTTTCTGGAAGACAAAGGAGGGCCTGCCTAGTATAATTCCCAATTGCAACGTAGATCAATGGAGGAGGCACAGGCTTTCCTTCATTTTGGCTGAAAGGGTCTGTGCCACTGCCAGGAGGGGGACTTGCTTGCAAGTGCTAGTAGCACTTCTGATCAGAGAAAGGTCGCCTTTTGTTGATAACAATATTATTTCTCACTTCCTCCCAGATCACAGTATGGCATCCTAGCAGCATCCAGTTTTACAAAGAATCAATGGAAGGAGGATATAGACAGTTCAATCGAGTAGAGGCTTCATTGCCTGTTAGCGAGACAGAGGGTGCTGTGAATCTGAGGTCGCTGATGGATTGTTAGAGCATCGTGCTGTGTTTGATTAGTTGATATGGGTTAAAAGAGCTTTGTCTATGATTGGCAAACTCACATTCCTGTAGCTCAACGATATCCTATTGGCAGAGAGAAGACGCTTCCAAGCACTAATGACAGTGCCAGTTTGCACTATTCTAAACCCTTGCCCTCCTTCAAAGACGTGCCCAGTTCAGAAAGGAAAATCCTATTTTTGAAGAAACTGAACCTGTGTTGTATGGTCTTCGACCTCACTGATCCTACTAAAAACGTGAAGGAGAAGGAGATAAAGCGTCAGACTCTACTAGAGCTTGTTGAATATGGGGCCTCTAGGACTGTGAAACTCACAAAAGCTGTTACCGAAGAATGTTTCAAAATGATATCAGTAAACCTTTCCAGAGGTCTGCCATCATCTGGCCATGAGAATTCAGGGTCAGAGGTTTTTTTGATCCTAAAGAGGAGGAACCTGCCTTGGAACCAACCTGGCCACATTTGCAGCTCGTCTATTTTTTTTAAATGCGTTATGAGAATTCTTCTGAAACTGACGCAAAAATGGCAAAGAGATACATTGACCATTCCTTTGTTTTGCACCTTCTGGATCTGTTTGACTCTAAATATTCAAGAGAGAGAGCCTCCTTCTTCTTGCGGCCAGTACAGTCATTGTTGTCATCATCATCCTCATTTTAACAGCTCAAACCAAGGTTCTAGATAGAAGGTCTACCTCTAAGGGTGATGTAGAATACCTTGTGAAGTGGAAGGATGGCTCTGAAGATGAGTGGGTTCCAGCTGCTAGTGTTGCAGATGACTTGATTAGGGACTATGAGGCAGGATTGGAGTATGGCATTGCAGAAAATTTTTTGGAGGAGAGAAGAGAATGGTAAAGTGGAGTATTTGGTGAGATGGGTTGATACAGAAAAACCTACATGGGAGCTGTTTGAGAATGTTGAAGCTGAGTTGGTTGCAGAATTTGAGAAGATTTCTAGGCAGAAGTAGAGGAAATGCAAGAGGAAGACGTAGTGACATAATTTTCATGTTGTGAATAGTCACCTAGCCAAAGCATTGGTTGGCCTACTCTCACTCTTTAACTTTTGAGGCTCTTACTTGATCTTATAGCAGATGGATGTATATGACAGTTTTTGGATACATGTATGACAGTCATATTGCTAAATACCATTTCTGGACAGATTGTATTGTTGTTTTTCTTCTGAATTTGTAGTAGTCATAATGTCTGACACAGCATAGATCACTCAGATCGTGGGGGACAAATTGACCAAAGACAACTATAGTGTTTGGTCCTATAGGATGGAGAATTTTTTGATGGGTAGAGGTCTATGGGATCTCATAACAGGTGATGATGAATGTCCAAAAGTTCCCAAACATCCAATTGAAGAGCAAAAGAAAGCGTACAAGGATTGGACTGGGAAGAACAGGAAGGTTTTGCATTGGATCTCCATATGTATTTCAGAAACATTGATTCCTCATATCAAAAAGGCAAGTACTTGTAAGGAGGCATGGGAAATCATAGAAAAAATGTATGGAACATGTACAGAGGCTCGTAAGATACAACTTAAGCAGAGATTACATGGTGCATGGAGAAGTAATCGCAGTATCAATGACTATGTGGTAGAAATCAAGCAAATTGCAGAAGACCTTGCATCCATTAATGCACCTATTGATGATGATGATTTAGTGTCAGTGACACTAAATGGGCTTGGACTAGCTTTTAAATATTTGGATACCTCTATTTCTGTTAGGGGAGGCTCTATGCCTGACTTTGAGGAGCTTATTGGATTGCTACTTACAGAAGAAATCAAGTTGGGATTGAATGCATCTAGCAGTGGCAAAAATGCAGGTGGAGATAGTGTTTTCTATCACCAGAGAGGTCGTGGCAACTCATCTAGAGCTAGAGGCTCTTCACCTGGTCATAGTAATTATGGTTTTTCTCGTGGAAGAGGAAACTTTGGTCATGGTGACTTCATGCATAGAGGTAGGGGGAGATCTTTCCCTAGAGGTAGAGGACGGTCTAGTCCTTCTTCACAAAAAAATGGCACTTGTCATTATTGTGGGCAGTTTGGTCACTTTGAGAGGGATTGTTATCAGAAATAGAATGCTATGTCTAGGGGTCGTGGAAGGACCCAATATGGCCACTATGCAGGCACTTATGGTGGTACATGTTATGGACCTAGAGGTGGATCACCTAGAGGTCATTTATTTGCTATGGAGCATGTGCTTGGGAGCATGACTCATCCTCCTCGTGAGAATGATTGGTTTTTGGGTTCAAGAGCTGCAAACCACATGACTCATCATGCTGAGTGGTTTGATAGCAAGGAGCAAGTGTAGAATGATGAATATGTTGCCACTGGTGATGATAATTTACACAAAATTACTCATATTGGTAGTGTGCTACTTGTTACTAAAGATGGGATTGAGAACAAGCTTGGTGATGTACTTTACGTGCCCACAATAACTAAGAACCTAGCTTCGGTTGGTCAAATGACAAATCAAGGATTGCAGGTGAGATTCAATAAGTTTGGATGTTTCATTGAAGAGTTCCATAATGGGAGAACTGGCAGGGTGATTGCTCATGGTAGAAAGAAAGGGAGATTGTTTGCTTTAGATGCAGGTACCCTAGTGATTCAAAACTCTATGTATGTTGAGAGAGGACATGGGCAAGATAAGGATGTGGAATTATGGCATAGACGGATTGGTCATGTTAATTTGCAAAGATTGAAGCAAATGCAATCAAAACAGATAGTGCGTGGTTTACCGCATTTAGGATATGTGAATTTTGATCATGTATGTGAGGCTTGTCAATTTGGCAAGTAGTCCAGATTGCCATTTCCAAAGAGGGGGAGAATAAGCAGCTATCCTTTGGAAATAATACACTCAGATATTTGGGGCCCATGTTAGAATGTTTCCATGAACGGAAAATGTAGATTCTATATTACTTTCATTGATGATTTTAGCAGGATGACTTGGGTGTACTTTACGCATCATAAAAGTGAAGCATTTGAAAAGTTCTTGGAATTTAAATCTATGGCTGAAAAGCAGTTTGGATGCTACATAAAATGTTTGAGGCCAGATAATGTAAAGTGTTCACAATTGTAATAAATACATGTGCTTGTGGTTGTGTGGTCATTGTTGAACCAGAACTTTTTGGCCTTTCTCTTAAAACATGCATGACCTATAAAAGGAATAATTAGACCAATAGGTTGTGATTCACTATTTGAAGGATAAATTTGGATTGTTGACAAGTGTCATGGCTCATATTTCTAGCTCTCTTTCTCAATCTTGGCTTCAAATGTAGGGTAAATTTGACAAACATGCAACTCTAGTTGATCATTTTGTTGCACATAAGAGGATGGAGTTAGAGAATGTAGCAAGACTTTTATCATGCATGGATTGTTATAACCATGAGTATTATCAACAATGTGATGAGTATTATCAATAGGATGAGCATTCCCATGGGCATTATGAATAAGATGACCATCGGTATCAATGTTATGAGTAAAGGCATGAGCATGCATCTAATGATTATGCTTATGGTTAGTATGAATTTGATGATTATGCTTATGGTCAGCATTCATCTAATGAATATGCAATTTCTCATGGGGGAAACAGTGTGCACATGGGTAGCAGGATGTAAATGTATATGAGAAGAAAGGAGATGTATATGGATAGCATGCTAATGCTTATGGGCCTCATCCTCTTGAATTAGTTTCTTATGGGAAGTAAGGACATGGTGACATGACATCTTCTCTTGGACAATATGGCTATAAGCACCAATCATTTTATTCTTAGCCACATGGTCATCATGAACACCATGGATAGTAGTATGATAGATCTAGTGTTGAACTTGAGAGTGATGGTATGGGAAATATCTTGTCTAACTCTATTAGAGCTAGATGATCAAATAGTGACCAATTCAAAGAATTGCATGCCCAACCAATGGTTATGTCTCAAATGTGCTAAACCAGTGTCCTCCGATCACAATGCTAAATATAGGGTGAAGAATGCAAAAATATTCTTGGTAATTGAATATCCATGTGAAAAGGATGAAGATGGTCATGCTGAGAAAAATCTTGATGTAGGTCAAGAGGGAGATAAAGGGGCTAAAGTAGTAGCCTATGATGCTCCTGAAGATTATGCTGGGCATCTACTTGAAGATCAAGAGGAGGTAGATTATATACATCATGACAAGCATGAGGAAGACCATGATCATGAGTTTTTATTTGAAAGTTTTTATTTGATTTAGTTGCTTATGATTATGTGGGTCTAAATGTACATGCATATGATTCCATGGATGATGATATATATGGCTTGATGGCCAAGAAGTCAATGCATGGATGTGATGACACTTTTTCTTTTGATCATGCAAGTAAGAGAATAACTTTTGAAAAGGAAAACCTTAGTTTAGATAAGCTCTCTCAAGCAGGTTATCCAGTTGGCTCCATTTTCTTGGAACTGTTCTAGCTCACATAGGTTGCAGATAGCTCTTTATTCTAAACAAGATTTTATTCTAAACTATTGAATTTTCTAATTTTCCATTGATGTACATACAATATACTTGATCATACCTCTTTTATTCATTCAAGATCCTTGGATTTTCCATTAATTTATACATTGTAATGTCTAAATAGAGTATTACTTTGTTCTATTCCTATCCCATACATTGTAGTAAGTCCTAATCTTGTTTTTGAGGACAAAAACATTCAGCTAGGTATAAAATATAAGAGAGTGGGTACGGGTATATAAAAGGTGTGAAAAACACATGTATAACTAACATTTTTGGAATAATACAATTTGTCATTTCACCTTCCTAAGCTTATCTCATGTCCTTTAACGGCGCTATCGACCATCTCTCTCTTCCTTTCCTATCTTTCTCTCTCCATTTCTAGTCATTCTCTCTCTTTTGTACTCTCCTTTTCTCCCTTCTCTAGTCTTCTATCTCTTCTTTGTCTCTCCTCTCAGGTCCTTCATTACAACTATTTCATCCTTTCATATAGAATTTTTGATAATAATCAATTCTATAGGTAAGAGCATAAGTTAGTTTTGTGTATACCTTCCTCTATGCATGCAACTTTTGTATCTAGTCAATGAAAATGGTTGGAAACAACAATGTACTTTGTATGTTGGCCATTGAGGAGAACTTGAATAGAATCAATTATCCACTATAAGATTACATGATGGTCATATATTGGTTGCAAAGGGGCTTTGGAACATTGCATATGAAATTAACAAATGTCTTGGTGGTATTTTCAGAGCTACAAGTGTAATGAAGGTAATAGAAATAGGTGTTGTTGAGGATGCTATAGGTTCTAGTTCTACTCTAGTTAATACTAGAGCACCACCACCACCATCCACTCTTGAGAAGATTCGTTGGGATGGTAGAGATATGGAGGCTCATGATTTGATTTCGTTATTTGTTAACCATACCATGATTCCACATGTTTGCTCATGTAAGGTAGCTAAGGATGCTCGAGATACATGTGCATGTTTGTATCAAGGAAGAAATGATGCATGTATTGCATACTTGCTTAGGCAATTAGAAAGTGAACATATGGATGAACGTGATTCTATGCATAGTTTTTTGACAAAAATAAAGGATCTTAAGGATCAATTGATTGTATAGATGAGATTCTTCCAACTAGTTCACTTATGTAGATTGTTATCAATGGCCTTCTTGATTCTTATCAAAGTCTTTCATCTACTCTTCGTTTGATAATGAAAGGAAATCCAGATGATTTGTCATTTTATGAGTTTGCTTTTGTTTCCCTACAAGAAGAAAAATATTGGAAATATAGATCCATTATGCATGTTGTAGATTAAGTTTTTGTGGCTAATCAGAAAAGTAAAAGAAAAATTACATTTTTAAATACTAAGTAGGAAAATTTAAGTGTTTTTTAGATTAAAAAAGGCTGATAAGGATGAGAAGAAAGATGATAATGTCATTAAGGATTGTCCTAGATTGGCTACAAAAGAGGCATATATGGTTATTTTAGATGCCTCTCCTTCTAAGTCAAAAATATGTAAATGTTGGATAGAGGATAAAAAGTGGGCATTTAGTACACAATGTAAATATAACCCTTTTTTACATGATTCTTGCATGTCTATTGTGGATCTAGATGTATGGTAACTTTGATAGTGGTGCAACTAAGCATATTACTTATATATGCAATCTATTCACTTTACTTGATCTTGCTCCTAAGGGAAATACTTTCACATATGCCAATAACTCCTCTTAATTTATTAAAGGAGTTTGTAAAATTGTGTTGATTGACTATTGTTAATGGTAGTACTTTTCTACTTATAGATGCTTTGTATGTATCAAAGATCAATAAGAATCTGGTATTAGTTTGTGCACTTGCTAAGATTGGCTTCATTGTAAAATTAGTTGATAATAGATATGTAGTTTATGATATTTCTTATGGTGATATAATTATTACATCTGGTTCATTATGTTATGAGTTATACAAGCCCGATAATTATACCAAATGTGTAGAAGACATGGTATGTGCATTTGCATATCTGTAGGATACATGCACATTTGGTTGCATAAATTTTGCTAAATTATTGCACCTGTATAAGTTTAATATTGTATCTTCATTACTTGAATCTTGAGGCACTTGGAAAGTACATTTATAAAGGCTATATAAGAGGTAAAATGCACATTTGGCCATATAAATTTAGCTAGTTTATTGCACCTATAGAAGTTTAATATTGTGCCTTCATCACCTGAATCTTGATGCAGTTGGAAACTACATTTATAAAGGCTATATAATAGGTAAAATGCAATGTGCCTCATTTCCAAAAAAATGGTTCAAAGAAGAGCTGTTCGAAAATTGCAGCTTACATGTTTGTGGTCCAATGCAAATACTCTGCTTGTAGTTTGCGACATTTATTGATGATTACGCATACATGGATATATGGTTTTTTGTGCTTCAAACAGTTTCTTTGTATGGTTGAAAATTTGTTAGGATGCAAAGTATATACTCTCTATTTTAATTGAGGGGGCGAGAATATGTCCAAGAAATTTAATGCGAATCTATGTGAATGTGGGATAAAACACCAATACATAGTGTTGTATACACCACATCAAAATGGCCTAGTTGAGAGGAAGTATAGACCGCTTATGGAGATGGCATGATGCATAATTGAGAGAAGCTTTGCCACATATTTTTTGGCTCAATACTATTTTATGTGCAACCTAACAATTATCCAACTAAGAGATTGTAGTCTATCACTTTGTATGAGGCTTGGCATATAAAAAAGCTAATTGTTACTCACTTGCATTATTTTGGTTGCAGTGCCAAAGGATGTAGCTTTTTAGCCTACATAGGTTTACAGGGAGATTGATACCATTGCTTTCAAATATAAGTGGTCTCTATGCTAATGGACTGTTAAGACAAAGATAAAGAGAGTTTTTCTTGTAATTATTTACAAAAATTAAGTTTGAAAATAAGTAAATAATAATATATTTATTTTAAATATTAAGAAAAATATTTAAATAAGTAAAAATTAATATAATAGGCTATTCAATTTATAATTTATAAATTAAAATTATGTAATTTTAATTAGAGTTTTGTGAATTAAGAAATTTATCCCTATTTAGTAATAGAAAATAGTGTAAAAAGTAGTAATAGTAACTTAAAAGATAGGAATACTACACTTACTAAACTTTATTGTTATGAGGTTCATCATGATTGTCTTAGAAATATAGTTTGAGTTTTGGTTTGATGTAGAAAATAAATTTAAGTATAGTTTGAGCTTTGTCTTAGAAATATAGTTTGAGTTTTGGTTTTATGCATAACTACAATGCAAGTAACTTGTATGTATGATTGGATGACATGAAGTGCACATTTGATTTTTCAAATTATTGGCTTGTGAAATACACAATTATAATGCAACTACTCTATATATGATGTGCAATCCCATGCATTTAATTATTTCCAAGTGATTCAATCTATACAATTGCAATGATATTGACTTTTATATGACTTGATATAAACCACACAATTGAAAGTGAGATTGAAATGTAATATAATTGAGATTCATGTTAGATCATGTACTAAAAGGAATGTTGTTTGGTATTTATAACTTGGTAATGCTATTCCATACAAAAGTATTTTGGTATTTATAACTTGGTTTTTTTAAAAATACAAAAATGTCTTGGTATTTATAACTTGGAAACACTTTACTTATTTCTATGGGATGAACCAACCTCATTGGCCTTTGAGGGGCTTGCCTCAATATTTACATTTTGTTCACTTGTACCTTGTGTGAGCTCCTTGAGGACCAGCTTTAATCCCACTCACCATTGTATTACTTTTTAATAAACTCTGCTTAAGTGGCCTCAAGATCATCCAATAATTTGGTTACAATTTTATGGGCCTCATCTCTTCCCCTACATAGCACATTTACTTCTTTTGAGAGGCTTTCACTTGTGCTCTTAGAGACTCCATCTTGTTCACGAAAAGCCTTGTTTTGCTTTTCAATTATCATTTGAAGGACATCGTCTACTTAGGCACTCAACTACTACTATGTTATTTGTTGGCTCTTCCTAAGCAAGTCTCAATGTTAGAGGGATTCTCCATGTAGAAAATGTTGGATCTAGAGCATGGCTATGGAGGTTGAAAGAGGAAGAGTGAGCTCATGAGGTAATAGACATCAAGACCAAATGTCACACAAGTGAACTAGGTTCCAAGATGGAAGCTTGGACTCATAAACATAATCTTTTGTAGTGGACTAACAATGACACAGACACTTTGTTGGAAGTACAATAGTACTATGACATTGCATTAAAAAAGAGAGCAAGTACAATGCTTTATAGTAATAGACTAGGCTGCACTTTCCACCACTGTACATATGGGATTCTGCATCCCGAGCCCATGCTACTCCATACAAAGAGGCTAAGCTGAGTGTAATTGCCAATATCTCAACACCCCGCGTCAATCATAACCAAAGAAGTACAATGTGTGTAGAGGCTTTAGTGAGAAACCACCTAAATGTTAGACTTCAAGCTCATCAATCAGTCTTCAGTTATGACTGTACTCGACACTTAGGATGTCCAGCTGTACCACACTATGCGAACATTGAATAAGTCATTGTTTTAGGACTTAGCAGTCTTTGGTGTGAATGGTCCTTGAGACCTTAGGTTGTACTATTCACTTTAGTTATGAGTGAGAATGGATAATGGAAGGTAGAGAGAGCACACAGCTCTACACTATTACTCCAACTCTCTATCTGTGTCTTTGACTTTGAACATGGTATCAAAGCACCCATGAATGGGCTCATTGGTGGAGTGCATGCAGGAAGAGGACCTGGAGAATGAAGTGCCAAGGTTTGCAGAGTGAAGGGGCTGATTGCCATTACTTGTCATGTGTCTCTATCTAGGTATGTGTTAACATTCACCTATCTTGCTTAAAGAAGAGGTTGCCTAGGCTTGGTTGGAGCATTTTGAGGATCTCATTGGACACATTGGAGTGTGTCATTGGCATCATTTACATCGATTGTTGCTACTAAAAGCATCCTTGTAGCCTGCGTGTTTGCATCAGATCTAGGAACTACCTATTTGACTGGATATCATGCTCATAGGCATCAACAAGGCACTAAACAACTTGAAGACCTACTCTACAAGTTACTTTGAAGACTCCACATGCTAATGCTTGCCTAGGATGTGAGATATGAGCAGATGTACTACTATACAGGTCTGAAACAGAGGGTTCATTGCTGTAAACAGTGACTATTCAGCAAAAGTACTTGACATTGGGTAAGAGCTTGAAGCTCCTGGCATGCTCAAAAGGGTCTGTTGAAGCATATACATGTTTATGAAGGCATATGTATTGGATGCCATGCTTATGAACTGAAGTTTGGTGCAAAATACTCATATTTGAAGCATTTGGTTGATTGGAAAAACTATCAAGATCTGTGGACAGCAAGCACTACATGGTCTATTACTTGATCTTGAAGAAAATTAGATTACTCTGGCTAGTTCCAGGTACTTGGTGACTTGGTTTTTGCCTATCAAATGCTTTGAGCACTGAGAAGGGAGTTGAATGCAAATGTCTGGAGCTAAAGCAAGTGGCTTGACATGGTTTTGAATGTCAATAAATAGTGAATAAACAATAGATGCCTTGTTTGCTACTGTGTCTTGAAGACGGGACAATCCTAGAAGGTGTCAGGTTCATGTATTGATTCCCATGTATGGTGGCATATGTCTGTGACATTTTGAAGAGTTTGGTGGATTGAAATTCATTATCTTTGGCTTGTTTTACCTAGCTAAAATTTGCAACAAGTGTACCCTGATCTTGTACTTGCAGTACATGATGTACTTAGTGTCAGCTGACATGTCTGGAACTCCATATGCAGAGATAAAAATCTGAACTACTCTAAGTATTTTTGGGGCATGTACACTCCATGTTTAGCTGGAAGAGAAGCTGTTGGTTACGATTAGTTTTAGCTTACAGACTGCTTGTCTGTATATGAACACTTTGCATAAATACATGCTGGTTATGCATTGAATGTAGTCCGTATATGCAAGATGCAATACTTAGGTGATTGCTAAGTGTCAGGAGGTATATGTACCTCTGTTTTCAGGCTGGAATAATTGAATGTCTGAGCACATAGAGTGCTGAAAATTGTCATAAATAGTTGCAGGCTGAAACTGGACTGTTAAGAAGAATTGGTTTGCAGGTAGCCAGACAGGGTCTTCAATATGGAAAATGCAGAAAGGACAGACAATATTACCCAGATTGTGGGGGAGAAGGTGGACAGCCATAACTATCCCATTTGGAAGTTCAGTTTGGAAAACTTCCTGATAGGTAAAGGATACTGGGAGTTGGTGATTGGAGTCGAAGCTGAACTTGAGCTCCCAGATCGACCTACAACTAATCAGAGACGACTACATCAAGCTTGGATAGAAAGAGCTTGCAGGGACCTGCTGTGGTTGTCTCTATGTATATTAGATGCCATGGTAATGCAGATAATGAACTGCAGCTCTCCTAAGGATGCTTGGGACATCCTCGTCAAGTACTATGGTACAACCACAAGTGCCAGAAAGATACAATTGAAGCAGAAGTTCAACAACATGGAGAGAAAGATCAAATCCATACAGGATTATGTCATAGAGATCAAGACCATTGCAGATCAGCTAGCATTTGTTGGTTCACAGGTTGAAGATGAAGACATTTGCTGTGACTTTGAATGGCTTGGGGCTTGAATATAAGTCTTTTGACACTTATGTGTCCGTGCGGGCTGAAATGCCTGATTTCAATGAGCTAGTTGCATTGCTTATCCATGAGGAGGTTAAACTTGGCTTGGTTACAGGGTCAAGCAGTTCTAAAAACAAGGATGCAGTTTTATATTCCAATCAAGGTGACTATGATAGCCGTGGTAGAGACTATGGGTTTGGCAGAGGAGGCCAGCAGAATGCATCCTATGGAGGTAACAGGTATCGAATGCAAGAGGTGGTGGAAACTTTAGAGGCAGGGGGAGATCTAGCCCTAGAGGGAAAGGCTCCTGGTAGCAATAGCGCCCATCTGACAATCCAAATAAGGATAAGGATTGTCATTACTGCAGGAAATATGGGCATACTGCCAAGGACTACTGGAAGAAGTAGGGAAATCAGAAGGGCAAATAGCATGGACATTTTGCTACATCTAGTCAGGTAGATGATGCTTCAGGTGATAGACTATTTGCCATGTAGTATGTAAAAGACAAGGCTGCTAAAAAATCCACTGATGATGTAGTTTGGTACATGGCATCAAACCACATGACCCCTCACGGTGATTGGTTCACTGACATGGTGGCTGAAAAACATGGCTATGTATGTACAGGTGATGACACGCATCATAGCATTGAGCATAAAGGAAAAGTGCCTCTTGTGGTTCATGATGGCAAAAAAATAAAATTGCATGATGTACTGCATGTTCCATTGATTACAAAGAACTTACTGTTTGTCGGAGGAGGAGAACTTGCAAGTCAGATTCAATAAGCATGGTTGCTTTATTGAAGAGTTTGGCAATGGATGCAAGTTAATAGCTCGCGGTCACAGGAATGGTAGAATGTTTACTCTTGATGCTACTTTGCTAGAGCTGAATTTAGCTATGTTTGCCCATGGTTCTGGCACTATCAGAGATTTGGAAATTTGGCACAAGAGAGTGGGGCATGTGAATTTGCAAAGGCTATAAATTATGTAGAAAAAACAGCTTGTTACAGGTTTACCCAAGTTCCAATACTCAGATATTGGTCATGTATGCGATGCTTGCCAGTTTGGTAAGCAGTCGAGGTTGCCATTGTCAAGCATGTAAGGCAGAGTACATGTCCATTGCAGTTAGTGCACTCTGATGTTTGGGGGCCAGCCCATAGATGCATTATGGACCATCCCATAATGCATGTATGGGAGGCTCAAAGTATCTCAAAGGGTCCATAGACCTTGATTGGGGTTTGGGGTTCTACTATGAGTCGTCATGGTTCTAATTTCTGACATTCTTCACATGTTTGATACCAATATTTGACATCTCGATGTAGACTGGGCCAAGTAAAGCGGGCTTGTAGAACCTTTCTACTTGTGATGTCATGTGCAAAGTGGCCTCCACACACATCATCATGGCAAGCTTTTAAGATTTCTTCAAATTTCCACTTTGAAGGCACTTTCCTAAGCACACCATCCTTACCAAGACAATACAAACTATCATTTACCATGCGATATCTTGTAGCCTTTAGAGCTAGCCACTGTCTTTCTCCCTTAGTCAGGTGTTTGGGAGCTTCTCCTTGCTCTAAGAGCTATAGAAAATCTTCTAAGTCTTCATTGTCTTGCTGAAGTGGGGGTTTGATAGCCACTGCTCCCACCATTGACTCATTCAGCTTTGATGATGCTAGATGGTCGGCATCCTTGTTCTGGTCTCTTGGCACATGATTTACTTGTGCCTCCCTAAATCTTCTCATAAGAGATTTGGCCTCTCTCATTTTACTAGAGAGGTTTGTATTTTTTCATGCCCATGTACATTGCATCTACCTTACCAATAGCATGGAGTCTCCAAAAGCATTCAACCTCTCGATTGAATTACTAAGACACCAACAAAGACCATGAATTAAAGCTTGATATTCTGCCTCAATGTTAGAGTGGACACCTTCCAAGATCATTCCTTCACCATAAATTTTCTCTTATAAAGGAGAGAAAAAAAAAATGCCTACGACTGCCTTATCCTTAGTTCTCTTGTATGCACCATCAAAGTAGAGGCTATAAGCATCTACAAGAGTCTTTATGGATAGGGGTGGTGGAAAGTCCTTTCTTTTCACCCTGAGATTTTTCTCATAGCACCTGTTTATCAAAATATCAGCCAGGCATTCTCGAGTTGTTTTTTCAACCTGTGTTGTATAATCAAACTCTTGAAGTTGGACCACCCACTTTGCTATTTTGTCATAGATTTCCATATGTTGTAGTGCATAGGGAAACATATCCTCCACAGTGATGATCACAAACCTCTCTGGAAGCAAATATGGCCGAAATTTGGTTACTGCAAACATGAGGGCAAACACTAGTTGTTCCATGGAGGTGTGAGCCTTCTCTGAGGCTTTCATGAGGCGACTAGAAAAATACATAGGCCTCATGAAGGATGCTTTTGGATATTTTTGTAGGAAATTAGCACCAATGGCCTCTTCTCCCATGCTAGGGTTTACAAAGAATGTTTCTTCCCAACAAGGCTAGAGGATTATAGGAAGTGACCCCAACATTTTCTTTATCTCCTTAAAATGTCCTTCACTTTGTTCACTCCATACAAGTGTTTCTTGGTATGTCAGTTGTGCTGAAGGGGATATATGGCCTGAGAGAGTAAGTGTATAAATCTACCCAAATATCTTGGCTTTTGTAAGAAGGAGACTAATTGTTTGATGGAGGTTGGGTAAGGTAGTGCTAGCAATGTTTCTACCTTTTTTGGATCTACCTCAATTCCTTCAATTGACACTACATGCCCTAGTAGTGTAACCTTGCTTTCCCCAATGTGACATTTATCCTTATTTAGTTGTCCACCCAACTTAGCTAAGTGAGTAAATCCTTCATCAACCTTGCGTGGATGTATGTTTCTTGAGCTGTAAATACAAAAGTCATCTATGAAAACCCTTATGGACTTACCAAAGTAAGGTTGGAATACCATATTCATGAATTGTTGAAAGGTTGCTGGGGGCATTTGTGAGACCAAAGGGCATGACCCGAAAGGCAAAACAGCCCCATGGTGTGATTAAAGTGGTCTTCTTTTGATCCTCTTCTGCAATGCGAATCGGAAAGTAGCCAGAGTAGCCATCATACACTGTATACCACTCATGTCCCACTAATTCATTCAAGATTTCATCTTGAAATGGGAGAGAGAAGTGGTTCCTCTTTGTTGTAGCATTTAGTGGCTTGTAATCTATGCATACTCGCCACTTACCATTTTTCTTTGGCCTCACTACTACTGGGGAGACCCATTCTGAATCTTCCATTGGGTATATGAATCCTGCATTCAAGTGTCTCTTTACCTCCATCAACAGTGCATCCTGTTGCACAACTCCCAGTCTTCTCAATATTTGTACTACAGGTTTGCCTCCTTCTTTGAGTTGGATGTGATGCTTCACTGTAGTGACACCTGTAATGTGAGTATAATCAGAAATAAACAATGATGCATGCTTCTTGAGAACATTCAGATAACCCTCCCTTTCTTCATCCTTTATATCCTTGGATATCATCTTCTCTAGGCTAGCATCCCACACCTTCTCCTTGGATTCTTGGGTTGTCTTCTGATGAGGTAGGTTCCTTTAAGGTGACGCCCATAACTTTGAGAGTGCTATCACTCTCTCCACTTGAACTCTCTTCCTCTTCTACCGATGAGGAACATCCACTTGAGCTCCACTCATTGACAGACGTTTCTAGTTCAAGGTTCTCTTGATGCCCACTCTTCAAGTTGTAAACCACCTTTTGATCGTGGCCACCCACCTTACATGGCCTCAACTCCAGATCCCTTGTTGCCCAATCTTGCTTAGCTCTGATGCCCATAAGCCAAGGTCTCCCTAGGATGAGGGGATATCCTTCTCCCTTTACTGGTATCACATAAACATCCACTGCTGCAGTGATTCCAAAAACAGAAACTCTCAAAGCTTTCACTACACCCACACATGTGACCGCATCATTGTTGGTCATCTTTGTCCTAAAGGTTGAGGATTCCATTACTTCTAAGCCTAATTGATGCATAAGCTTTTCTTTCATGACACAAACCTTTGCTCCACTATTGATGTATGTTTTTCAAATCCGTTGACCTTTGATTTGAGCCTCCACTAAAGGCACTGTATCTTTGAGGCCATATGCCTTGATTGCACTACCATTTTACCTTGCCCTTGTGCTTACCATTTTTTACCATTGTCGTCATAGCTTTGGAGAGGCATAAAGTAGTTGTGGCCAAGTAATTTTTGGCCCTTGAGAGCTCACATATGCTATCAGATCATAAGGTTGTGTCCGAGAACCCAAAGGAAAGTCGGAGATATCAATTTTAGACCTAGTTTGAGTCTTTTTCTTCTTCCCTTCATCTCTAGGTGCCTGTGATGTACTTGCCTCATTGATTGCTTCCTTGCTTGCCTCAGTTTGGACACATACCCGCTTGATAGGCATGGTCTCTACTACATCTACCTTCATCTTATCTCTCGCTATTTCTTCTTGGAGCCTTCTATCCTTGATCACCTCCTTTATTTTTATGACATTAACATTTGGTTGAATAGCATGGGTTTCAGCTTGAACATAAGGTGGTTGTAAAATTGCAGGTCATGACTGCTCTTGCTCTTGAGTCCTACCACGAGGAGGGCTTACTTGTTGTCGAGGACCTCTGGCAGGGTGATCATATCTTCTAGCATGAGGATAATTGTACATGCCATGTTCATTTTCTCCACAGTTGTAATACAACATCTCCCTTGCTTGTCACCACATTTGTGGTCGATTCCCACCATTCCCCTCGATAGGGCTTCTTGCACCTTGCACAAGATTCACTCTCAAACCCTCTAGTTGATTAATAAGATTGTTTATTTGTTGGATCATGTCTTCTTGACCTCTAACAAGGCCTGGTGCATTAGATACATTTGGGGGAACTTGAGAGGCCTCCATAGTTGTGATGTTGTTTCCCAAAACTGCTTGGCTAGCTTGGGCTTGGTAGAGAATCTTTCGATTCTTTTCCCTAGTGATTCTCAAAGCATCTTCAAACGTATTTGGAAATTTCACCTTTACCTTCTCCCTGAGCAAGGGATACAAACCTGAAATAAATCGATCCTTTTGAAGGCAGTTTGGAGCTCTCTCACCAAGATTCAGTGAGTCTGACCACTGCCTCCAAATCTTCAAAAACCCTTCCTCATAAGTTGCATAACCATAAGGATCACTTTGATGGAGGAACAAAAGCCATTGCCATAACTCTTCAGTTGAGTTAATTTGTTGAAATCTCTACAAGAAAGCTGCCTTCAATCCCTCCCATTCAGCTCTTTAGGCCAGATTTAGAGTTTGGAACCACATTCTAGCTTCTTTCTTGAGCACCAAAGGAAAAGCCCTCAACTTTAATGCTTCATCATCCCTCCTAGAGACAAGGAAGGCCATATCAAGGTTGTCCAAAAAATCCACTACATTTTCCCCATTGCACCCAAAGAATCTTGGAAATGCCACGTTGCCTTAGTAGAGTACAAAGATGAACACGTCTAGACTTAAGTTGTATTTTATGAGGGGAAGGATGAATGGATTCACAGATGCATTGATTTCAGCAAGACGTCTAGGCTCCGATATGCTTCTAATAATGCCTTGGAATCTAAGCTTTGTGCTGGCTACAATATGCACAGTTTGCATAGCAAGAGGTTGGATTGGTCCATACAACTCACGGTGATTCATGAGAAACTATTATAATAAAATAAAGACCTAGATTGGAGGATGCATTGTAGTTTAGCATTGGGAAGATTATAGGTTTTGGTGATACAAGAATCTCCCTTAATCTTTCAGCCCCAAAGTACATGACAAGATGCTGCTGGAAGAAAATCTTCCTACTGATGCATACATTAACTCGGATGTTTTGTACAGAGTGGAAAGTGTAGAAATTCAAGCCATTATTATTATTCATAAGTGGAGACTACTTAAGGGAGTAGAGGGAATGTACTTTCTTGAATTATAAAGATTTTTTCCCAAAGTATTTCTTTCTGGAACCCACCAACTTTTCTATACAGAGAATTTACTCACCAGTGATTGTTCTTGCCTTAGTGTGTCCATCCTCAGCGACATATATTTCATAAGGTGTGATGGCCACCTTTTCAACCACACCCAATCTTCGAGCTAGCAACAGTTGAAGGTATTCTCCATACTTTGCACCTCTACAAAACTCCACACCATTCATGCATACTTGTCCTAGATTAGGCCAGAGAGAGAGGGATTTGATGATTTGGAGATGAAGACCTCCCGAAAGGGCCTTCACTTTGTTTGCAAAACACTCACCACAATTATGAGAACCTAGCAATTGATGGCAACATGATTTTTTCCGTTGTGAGAGAATGGAATTTCTAAGGTGAACACCTTTTACCTGCATATGTGTCGTCATCCAATAGGCATATTTCCTTTCTTGGGCTTCCTCGAACACAATATTAGTGAGTTTGGGAGTCTCCCAATTCCCATTTTTTGAATACTAAAAAGGTGTCACCTGGATAACATGCCCATACACAAAACTATATGATGTGACCTATCATTGGAAAGCACTTGAAAAATGGAATCTATTGAGCTATAGAGTACTCAATTTGGAGCTATAGTGTTCAAGCTATGACAAATCCAAAGATTTGACCATATGTCCCAAACTTATGGAAAATTCCCATATTCTCCAATATGGTGTTCTTGGGAGACCATTGTGGGAGTTGTGGACTTCAACCAGCTTCAAAAAGAGTTGGTGAAGGCGTTGGAGAAGATCCACTTAGAGCACTTGTTGTAGAGGATGCACCACTATGTGTTGTATTGTCTCGCATAATGAGGTAGAGAATTGTGGATGAGAATGTCCTCAGCGGGGGCACCAATTTATGACGAAGGAAATTTGGTATGGCAACCTCTATACTATGCCAAACTCCCTTCTGCCACAAAGTGAATGAGGTAAGGGCACCACCTAGTCATGGAAGAGCAGACTAGGACATTATGCAAGAGGGAGAGGAGCTTCAGAAGAGAGAAAAACTAAGAGAGGGAGAGAGAGAGAGAGAGAGAACTACAAAAAACAGATGAATCAATAAAACTTAAGAGGGCACAAGAGATGGAGAACCCTCAAGACATAACCAATATACACAATATGGTCACCAATAGCATGGGTTTATTACACTCTAGAGCATGCATAAGCTATAGTAAGGGAATGAACTGCATAAGCTCATGAGAGAGCATGGGGAAGGCTCAATAGGGCTGAAGAAGGCCTCTTGGATTTCTCTTGCAAATTACAAAGAAGAAGGCCTCTTTATATAGGCCTTGAGGGTGTTTAGGGAGGAGATTAAGATAAAATAGGAATTAACACCACCAAAGCTGCATTAAGGCGGTTCCACCAATGTGGAAGCTCCATCTAGATGTTTTGTTGACCAATTTTGTACTTAATCAAGTTCCATCATAGATGAGTTGTATCCATTCTCCCCCCCATATCTTGAGTCCAAGAGCTCTCCTATGAAAAAATATAGAGAATCTTCATAAAATAAGATCATATCTAGCAATAATGGAGAGAGAATAGTGAGAATTCATACGTTACTACTACAATTAAGGATGATTTGAGGGTGATTTAGGAGGGGAATTCTAATGGTTTATTAGCTTAAGAGAGAGGAGAAGAGAGGGGAAAGGGTTGGAGGTCTAATGAATAATGTTTTATGGAAGTGTTAAGTGTGGGGAAGAAAGTGTGGGTGTGTATAAAATTGGGAGGTGGTCTCCACCGCAATTGGAAAAAGTTGGCATCCACTATTTTGGCCATATCTCCTGACTTGTAGCTCCAAAAAATTATTAAAGAAGTACCAACCAAACTTCAGCTCACGCGCTACAACTTTTATGTTGAAAAGTTTTTTTGGATCAGAGTGGAAGTATTTTTAAAAAATCTTACAAAATCATGTGCCTGATTTTCCTTCCATTAATGCTTCCAAGAAGGGTCCCATTTGTTTGAATTATCATAAGGCTCTAAAGCCATGACATTATGAGCCTCACATGCCCTTGGGATGGCTCCAAATCCATTTCATGTCTTTTCTTTTCACATTACACATTTTCCCTTTACCTTCCTTCATTGATCTTTACTCTTCACCCCCTTGGTAAACCGGTCCATGAAATATTTCCATCCAATGATTTCTTGGATTTCCCAAGAGGTTGTTCCCACCCTCTTCTTTATTTGAAACCTCCAAATGTACAAAAAATCAACAAAGTGTTAGACAAATATTTTTTGTGATTTTCTCGGATCACTGCTCTATTATTGGGTTGAGGCTGTTATGACAACCATTTATATTTTGAATCGGACTCCCACTGTAGGTATTCATGAGATGACACCGTTTGAGAAGCTGTATGGCTATAAGCTGGATGTAAGTCACATGAAAGTCTTTGGCTTCCTTGTTTATGTGCACATTCTAGATGAGAAAAGGAAGCTGGATCCAAAAGCGCATAAGTGTGTTTTCATTGGATATTCGCGTAGGAGAAGAAGGCATACCAATGCTATGATCCCTCTACCAGGGACACTTCGATGAGTAGGGATGTTATCTTTGATGAGATGGACTCTTGGTATGTATCACCAGCTGCAGTGCCATTGGATATGCCTTCCACTCATGTATTTACAGTTGATTCGCAGCGCAGAGCACTACTATGACAGGTCCTAGTAGTTAGACAGTATCCCCATGGACAGAGAGATTGAGGAGCTCATCGTCCACTGACACAAGTATGTCAATGAGGGGGAGATATGATGTCTTGGACATCAAAGGAAAAGAGAAAACTACTAAGGATGCATCTGGTATGATGACACCTGGTAGAATGAATTCTAGATATGAGTCTGCTGACACTTTAGATAGTGAATTTGGCATTCCGATTGTCTATACGCCTGGCACGAGGCAGAGCAGGTACATTCCGCCTCATGAGAGAGGGGAACCAAGCAGTGCACCATAGCCTAAATGATAGCAGAGAGTCAGATATCCTGTTGACAGGTTGACGTACAATGGCTACTCTGCAAAGCATTATGCTTATATGACAATAGTGATGGAGATCAAAGAATCAGGTACATATGTTGAAGCAATGAAAGATGAGAACTGATATGCAACTATGGATGAAGAAATGAATGCCTTGGCTAAAAATAAGATATGGGATCTTGTGTCACTACCTGAAGGGAAAAAGACCATTGGCTGCAAATGGTTCTACAAGATCAAATGAAAATTGGATGGCCGTGTTGAAAGATATAAAAGATACAAAGCCATGCTGGTTGCTAAGGGGTATGCCCAACAGTATGGACTTGATTATGAGGAACATTCAGCCTTGTTGCCAAGATGGCAACCATACGCACTATGATTGCTTTGGCTGTTGCTAGAGGCTGGAAATTGCAGCATATGGACGTGAAGAATGCCTTCTTAATGGTGACTTGGCAGAGAATGTCTATATGGTTCAGCCGAAAGGGTATGCACACCCTGATTTTCAGCATTATGTATGTAGGCTGAAAAAGACATTGTACGGGCTGGAGCAGGCTCCGAGATCCTCGCATGCAAGGATTAGTAACTACTTTTAAAGCTTGGGATTTGCTGTTGCTAGGGCTGATCACAGCCTATTTATGAAAAAGATTGATAGTGGCTTGGTAGTGCTGGGCATATATGTTGTGATGATTTGATAATTAGTGGTGATGATGACTTGGACATACAAAATGTAATGAAGATGCTAAAATCTGAATTTAATATGAAGAACCCAGGAGAACTAAAGTATTTCTTGGGCATTGAGGTAGTTCCAGGTGAAAATGGTTTATGGCTGATGCAGAAGCACTATGCCATGGAAATGTTGAAGAAGTATGGCATGGCTGAATGGAAACCATTGGATACACCTCTTGATTAGAACGTCAAGCTAGACATGAACACTGGGGTTGAAGTAGAAGATGTGACTATGTATAGGAAAATGGTTGGTAGTCTGATTTACTTGACTATCACTAGGCTTGACTCGAGCTATGTTGTATTGCTCATAAGATAGTTTATGCAGAAGCCCAAAAAGCCACATTTGGATGCAGTTAGACACATTATGAGATATGTTAAGTCCACTGTAGATTATGGGCTGGTCTATATCAAATATAAGTCCTTAAACTTGATTGGATATACGGATGCAGATTGGGCAGGATGCTCATATGACTGTTGATCTACTAGTGGCAATGCTTTTGGTTTTCGTAGTGGTATGATCCGTTGGAGTAGCAAGAAGTAGGCTACAATTGCTTTATCAAGTACTGAGGCAGAGTATAGGGGTGCTACATTGGTAGCATGTGAGATTGCATGGCTGCTCAAGCTTATGGCTGATTTGGATATACAGGTGGATGCTCCAATGACCTTGTTATGTGATAATGTGAGTAGTGTACTCCTGGCTATGAATGCAGTATACCATGCTAGGACAAAACACGTAGAGGTACACTATCACTTCATCAGAGAGATGGTTCTTGTAGGGAAAGTTGATCTCATGCATGTGAAAACTGGTGAGCAGGTTGTAAATATCTTGGTATACCAAGTATTTGGGTAAATATAAGCTCATTGTTTTTAGACAGCTGCTTGGTGTCCAGATGTTGTATTGAGCTTGAGGGGGAGTGTTAGACTTCAAGCTCATCTATATGTCTTCAGTTATGATTGTACCTGACACTTAGGATGTCCAGCTATACCACACTATGCGCACATTGAATAAGTTGGTGTTTTAGGACTTAGCAGTATTTGGTGTGAATGGTCCTTGAGACCTTAGGTTGTACTATTCACTTTAGTTATGAGTGAGAATGGATAATAGAAGATAAAGAGAGCACATAGCTCTACACTATTACTCCAACTCTTTGTCTCTGTCTTTGACTTTGAATACTAAAAAGTGTGGGCACACCACAAACATGGTAAACATCAGAGGTTGTCCGCAAAAAAGGCTAAGTGTGGGTATCAAAGACGTGATAGACATCCAAAGGCTGTAACAGGGGCCTCACAAAGTGGACAGAGGCTATAGTACAAGGTTACATGAGGAGTTTACAAGCTTATGCGGCCAGAAGCATAAGGGCTAGACAATACAAGGCTAAAACATTCTATCAGAATAGAAGGACTAATGAGGTTTGTCCTTCTCCTGGTGGTCTTCTTCTTCTTCTTCTTCTTCTTCTTCTTCTTCTTCTTTTACTTCATGGTCTTCTTCTTCTTCTTTAACATCAAAAACTAGATAGGCATTTTGGGAGCTCTTCCTAGTATGACATAATTTCTCTGTATGCCCGATCCTTTTGCAGAAGTCACATCACCAGTTGATATTTCTTACCCTTGTACCTGGTACCTACATATAACATTTGTTCATCTTTAGAGGTGCTTGGTTCTTCTTTGGATTTTACCTTCTTTTCTTCTTCTAGGAGGGAGGCCTTAATGTCAACCAGTTTAGGATTAGGCGTGTTGATCAATGTAGTTGACACATTATTATAGTCATGAGACAAGTTTTTTAATAACACACAATACAAATATCTTCACCCATCTTGAGATCAATTCTTGCAAGCTAAGTTAAGAGACTCTCCATGTAGTTTAAGTGATTGCAAGAGATCTGTTTGATTTCATATCTATCCTAAATAATTCAATCAGTAATCCATACTTAGATGACTTTGATTGTGCACCAAACAAAGAATCTTATCTTTTCCATGTATCACTAGAGGTTTCACAAGTATCCACATGGTGGATATAGCTTTCATCCAACTCCAGCTTAATGATGGCATATGCTTTGTCATCATTCTTTTGCCAAGTACCTGCAAGGTCCAAATCTCGAGACTTCTTTTCCTTGCCATTAGCAATGGCCCAAAGACACTTCTTCATCAGAATGAGCTTGATGCAGTGTGGACACGGTGTGAAAACCTCTAGACTGCATCGTCATTTGTCTTTCTTATTGATCTAGAGAGCCAATGCCATATTAGTCATTAGTGTTAGTGTCTATAGTGTGGATGATTTAAAAATACTAGATTTTTGGACAAGTTTAGCCAAAATTTGATATTTTAGATATTTTCTCTTGTAAATATCCAAAAGGTGTCGACAACTTCTAGAATAGGATGAGATGTAAGAAAAAGCAAGGTGGCTTTCAGCCATTTTTTGGAGATTTTATGTAAAAAGAAGGATTGGCGAAATCAAGTGATGCGTGATAGGAGTTTTCAAGCAATGAATAGCACTCCGAATGGGGAGAAGAAGGAGTGATCTTCTGGCCAATTGCCTTGGTATTTTACCCCCCCTTTTAGATCCAACGAAAGCATCAGATTAGTGATCTGAGCAACAGAGAGGAAGCCATCATTATATGTATGTTTTTTTTTTCCTAAGAGATTTATCTTCTCAAGATGCAAAAATAAATTGTCAGGCTTCACCTCTGTGAGTATTCTTCTACATCTTCTATTTCTTCAAACCCCTTCTCTTTCGTCTACTCGTCTCCCTGAATCTTCTTACACCTTACTATCTCTTACTCCCGGGTAGACTTTTGACCCCAAACACTCCAATAGTGGTGAACCTGATGTGAAAGTTGGCACAATATGTGTGTAAAGATAGGGGATTCTGCAAGTTCAAGTAGTGGTGATGCTTTCCAAACAGATGATTGCTTTGTTGCAGCAGCAACAATAGCAGCAATTGTTGTTACAACAACAGATGCAAACTCGGCAGGAAGTAGAAAGAATTGATTCCTTAGCTGTAAATGCATTGCAAGAAGTGGGACATGAATTGAAGTTCTTTAAGGGTCAAAATTTTTCAGCCTTCATCCGGTTGTATGAGGAAAATATGTTGTTTCATGGGGTATTGCAGTATGCATTTCTCCCATTTGGCCATTCATGCATTGTATGATCAGATTGGTGAGTTACATAGAAGAGATGTTGATTGGGTAGCTTTTAAGAAAACTTTGAGAGAATACTTTTTCTTGGAAGATGCAGGATTGGTAACTAAAAAGAAACTTATAGATAGGATTGAAATGCCTAACAAAGGGTTGGATGCTACTACAGTTTTGATCCATGAATTTGAAAGTCGGTATTTGTAGTTGGATGCCAATGAGCACCAATCATTGGAGAGTTAAAAAATTAATTTGTTTTCTAAGGCTGCAGATCCTGTCTTGCAAGAAAAGCTGACTGGTTGTTAACGAAGATGCCTCTTCTGAAAAAGGGGTTGAAATCAGATTGGGCTGATGTGACTAAGGCAATGCAAATGTTGGTAAAGAGAGAGCAAATGAAATTAAGATGGGATACATGCACCGCACCTGCCAGTGCTCAGAAGGGGGTTGAAATTGCAACCAAGGCACTTGTGGCTATGGTTGAACAACTAGATATACCTATTTGTCCGGCTCTTAAAGGTGATGTTGTGGATGAATTTATTAAAGGCATGCATGATTTGAGACTCAATTGGAAATAAATCAATGAAAAGGTCAAAAAATTGGATGTCAATGTAGAAGAGAAGGGTTGGGCAACAGCCCACGGGCAACAACCCAAAGGCCGTATAGAGAAGGATACAAGAGGAGATGCATTTGGTGTGACAGTTTACAGCATGAAAAGCGAGACTGTACAACATAACATAAAGCAAAAGCGAAAAGGTTAGTCTTTTGGAAAGATGACAGAATACATGCAAAAGAAATTGGTCTTCCAATAGAGTCAAATTTTGGAAATGATGGCATGTAAAAGAGGTTGGAAGATATGCCTGCAAGGATAGTATTTGTTGCCATAGATGCAGCCACGTATGGGTTGAGAATTGAAAGGACTGATGAAGCTCATAAAGGAGTCATGGCTGAAGAAAAATCTTGCATTGGATGCAAGCATTGGGTTGCATGGAAAATGGCAAAATAGTAAAGTCTGAATTGGCTGATGCAAGTGAGAGTATACAAGGGAAAACAGGATGGAGTGCACTGGTGGATTCATTTTCAACCTATGCTTATTTGGTTGAGGTTCATAATCAAGAAGCTCTTGTGGAAGAAAAGAGAAGAAGAGATGAGGACACTACTTGTCCTTCCTCTTCAGGCCCGCATAAACGCATAACATGAAGTTAAATGGCGCAACAAAAAGAGGTTGAAAAATCCATACATGAGCATGTTATGGAGGATGCATCTCAAGAGAAGAAACAAGAAGGGAAGAAAAGGGGCAAGCAACCTGGTTACATGTTAATATCAAATCTTGAGATTTCCACAAACCTTAAAAAGTTCTTAGAAGATCGCATACTTGGCAATACAGTGGAATTCACACTTGGTGAAGTTCTTGGAATCGCAAAGCGTGAATTTCATGATGCAATATACTGAAACAAAAAAGATAGTTTGATGGTGAATTTTTGTAATCATTGACACAGGTTGACAAAGACATAGAAAAAAAATTCAGAGGGAATATGATGATGCATGTAATGTCGATTTGGAGCAGGTTGATGTTGAAAATGGGTTAAATGGGAGTGTAGACAGCAAGTTTGTGGTTAAAATTGGTCTTATGGTTGGGCAGCAGTAAGCATTGGGCTCGTGCTACAATAGAGACAATTGTTAAAGTGGGAGAAAGAGAGATGCCTTGCATAGCTCTCTTGGATCATGGTTCCAAAATCAATGTTGTGGCACGTAGCTTATATGAGAATGGAGGTTGGCCAATTGATGTAGATCAGGGATGGCGCCGCATGCGAGCAGCAAACAATTCATCAAGGGATCTTTATGCGGCTTGTCTGAATGCACCCATGACTATTGGAGATGTTAGGGATGAATATCATTTTTTGTACAGAATTCATATAGTTATTTGGTGATTTTGGGGCAGCCCTATATTTCAGAATCAAGGCTGGAAACAAAAGCCTTGGATGATGGTTCTTCATATGCTCAGGTTTGGAGTAAAGACAATACAATTTCTCACTGTTTGTGTGAATCATCCCCGCAATCGGGATAGGTTGTGGAATAATCCCATGCCACCTAATGCACGAGAGTTTAAAGGTTTTTAGACAGCACTGTTGTAAGTGGAGGCTATGGTAGTGCATCTAGGAAGATAATTATGCCTCCAAGAAAGGAGAAAATTGTGTTTGTATCTGGATTGCAAGAATGGACAGCATGTATTCTTGACACTTTTAAGAATGTTTCAGCCATGTGCAAGGCTAAAAAGAAATATGTAGGATCGGCTGAAAAAGAGTTGAAGACATATGGTTTGATGGCTGCAAATGAAGGTATTTCAAGGCTGTTTTTAGGGCTGGTTGATGTTAATACAGTGTTGAAATTTCTACAGCAATTAATGCTGAAAACATGGCATAAAAAGAGGTTATTTATGTTGGTGTGTCGGGACCTAAAACGGGCCCGACACTGGCTCTCTAGCATGAGCTGGACCTCTAAGACACACAAGACACCCCACACGGCCTCACGGCCAAGAGCATCTAAGGCTCACACTACACTACACTCTAATATCGATTTTGCATTTATACTAGGACACAGTCCAAACATTTACCTTCCCTTACTCCTCAGAGGGAGATCCATAACATTTAGGTATAATACCTCGTATCACATACATAGGAGGCAGCCTCTTCAACTGAAACACCACAGCCTCATTGTAGCTCTCCTACATCAAGGGGATTGGCCCCAAGATGCGCTACTTCAACATAAAAAACAAGCATACAAGCTCCACTCTTTGATTTATGAAACAATCCCAGAGTTGATATTTCCTCACTGAGCTTATCCCAAGGAACTGCTCATCTATCCTATAGCAAGAACTTCCAGGAGCTGATATTTTCTCACTGAGCTTATCCTAAGGAACTGCTCGTCTATCCTATAGTAAGGAATTCCTTACACTCTCAGCGTTGGTCAATGTTTGGCATACAGGTGCTATGCATCCAGGATTTTATACCATGTGCCATGCAAAATGCGAATGTGGATGCCTATTGGACACAACCATTTTAGTTTAAAACAAATCAAATGTGGATGCCTATTGTACACAACCATTTTAGTTTAAAACAAATCAACAAAGTGGAGTGTAAAAATCAGTCCTTCAATGATTTTCAATCTATGCATTGTTGCTGCGTTGCTAGAGACTAGCACCGAACTTAATCGTGCTACTAGCCTCTTTAGACTTAAATTTTTATCATCCTCTATGGCGTGCACAACCAAAAGATCAGACTTTACTTCATTTTCAACACTTAAATTATTCCACAACCCTTCTTTCCCCCTACCCTTTATGTGTTGCATCGTTGCATAGGTGTAGGGTTTTGTTTTTTGTCATTTTCAGTGTATAAAGCAATAAAATGCACTAAAATACAAAAAAAAAGGATGAGATGAGGCTATACCTCATGCCTCAACCTTGCTAAACATGCACGAACATTATTTTTTTAAAAATTTTTAAACCACGAAAACCTATTTTTATCTCATTTTTTCTATTTTTTCTATCAGAGAGAGAACTAGAGAAAGAGAAAGAGGAGAGTGAAGACTACAGAAGAGAGAGAAATATTGCAAGAAGAGAAAGAGAGTGATGAGGAGAGAGAAATACTAGAATTGGAGAGAGAAAGATATGAAAGAGAGAGAACCCATAGAAGTTGTGAGCAAGATGGGAGAGAAGGACAGTAATTGTATTAATGTGTCAAAAGATAATAATGGAAAAATTACATGTCCACTCCTTTTATACCAATGTCAATGTGACATGGCAATACACACTTAATCCCTATTCTTCCCAGCTTCTTACAATCCATCCCATCCCAAAGGTTTTTTCCCTCAAAAACAAACTATAAAGACTAGAAAAGGATGGATGAAACAAAGTACTACTCTGGTACAAGAGCTACAAAATAGGAAAACACTAATTTTGTACTAAGTAATGGATAGGATCGGAAGTGAAAAAGTGAATAGACCATATGAACATCCATTTGAAATGATAAAACTGAAAACTAAACCACCATAACTCCAAGAAAAGACACCTGCAAACAATAGATAACTTGATGTCTACTATAGAACCTGTTGTAGTAAAATGGAGATATCTTGTGATGGCCACATCCAAATCAAGTGTGCTATGAGTCAAAAGAAAGCTCATCGGATATACTTGCAGCCCATGTAGGTATTTATCTTTTGTAATCAAATTAGAATTGAATCTGAGCCAAAACAGTAAGCTATCCACAAACTGTCTACAGTAGAACAAGAGATAAAATGACTAGTTTTCAGCCAAATAAACCTCTAAAAGATAAAGATTTTGAACCCTAATATGGAGGTTGGCCTAATAAAGGTGCAAAATCTTGCTCAGAACCTCCTGGATAAAAAAGTATACTATCATAAAAATGATCAAGAGGAGAAGATTTGTCATCAAACCCATAATCTTGACCACCCGGGTCAAATGGATAGGAAGAAAGATCCCCATAATCATCACCATAAGCATATCCATCATCCACCATATTATAACCATCATGAATCTCATGTACATTCTCATTATCAGCATGTCAATCATCAAAATCATTATCCAAGTTGTCATAACCATGATCATATGCATCTAACTCCTCTCCTAGTTGATGTAGTTCTTGATTGAGTGTAAATTGATGCATATCCTCAACTAATCCATCATAAGCATGATCAAGAGCTGTAAAGTCTTCATTTTCAGCATGCACATATTCCTCCTTAGATGGTCCAAAAGGCTGATTACTTACCAAGTGATCTTCATATACATTGGCTTCAACTACAACATCAACTTGCTGATCAACTTGGTCTTCTTCATATGGTTGACCTTCATGATCTTCATCTTGGTCATTAACCTCTTCATGTTCTTCCTTTTTCCCATCATAAAACCCATTATCCACTTCAGCATCATCATTACCTTGAAGAGACAAAGAGTTCAGCACTGCAATTGGTTGATTTTCATGGATTTGATGTCCAAAATCTATGGAATAATCCTCTTCATTCTTCTTTGTACAAAGTATACTTGTTGCCCATGATGTACTTTTGCAGATTTAGACATAAAAGCAACATCAAAGTATTCAAAAGAAAGAATCACATGTTGTAGAGTAGGTGGAACATGATCCTTGAGGTCAATACACCAAGTAGCAATTGTTGTAAGCATTTTCTTTTTCCATGAAGCATTTTTCAACAAAAGATTAATAGCCATCTTTACACAATCACAAATTCCTTCATGGTAAATAGAGATACGAATCAAGATGAAAGAAGCATATTTCATTAACTTGGTAGAACATTTCCCAAGAATTTTGATCAATGAATTTGTACTAACATCCAAGATTTCCCATGCTAGTTGTCCCTCTAATGAATTCCATGATCGCTTACTAACCAATGGAGGTGTATGAACTGTCGCAGCCCACTCATTGTCATCAATCTCAGCAAAGAGAGTAGAAATCAATACCAATGCAATACTCACAAATAGAACTAAGGGCACTCTGTAGAATGTTGAAGTAGGTGGAAACATCCCTATTGGGTAATGGTAATGATTAGAGCAAGAGGATGGCAGCAATTTTGTTGTCTAAGCATTAACCAGCTTCTCTGTCTTCTTCATCACCTAACAAGTTTGCTATAGTGCTATTCAAACTGAGAATTTGGCTTTCATAGATCTGCACTTTGCATTCCAAATAGTTGTGGCTCAAAAGGAAGTACATACAATGGAGGAAATGCTGTCCCAAATGGTTTTCATCAATCCCACCAAGACCTTTGACAACTCGTGTAGATAGGCTTTGTAAATGATATGCCATGCTCACTCATGTTAGCATGTAATTGAAAACACATACACAACTGGCCTTCCTATAGATGGCTCAATTCTGAATGATGAACCAAGTTCTATTCCTTGTGATAAGATGATAAACCACAATAGAAACTCAGATTTCGATTCCTTAATAATTTGTTTAGGGAAACTAAACTTGATCAATCAACTATTTCTTAATAGCTTGCTGGTCTTCTCAAAGATGAGGATCAGCTCCAAAACATGTAGGCTCTAGTGGTCATTTTTGAAGTTGTAGCAAACCATTCAATATATTTTGAGTTCTTATGCTGAGAATATCTTCATTGTGATACCATCATTTGAGCAAGGCCTTCATGATCCAACATAGAAGTAGCATGGCCTTATGCATCTATGACTATTAGGATGCAAGAGTAATAGTTCTATAGGATCAAAATATATCGAGTGAGGCCAATACTCCTGAAAAAAGTTAAAAAGCTAGGCTTTGATTCAAAAGCTCAATCTGAAGCCTTGGGAGCTCTTGTTATTACATGCTTTGTAGGTTTAGTCAACTCATAGCAACAAAGGAGATCACGGATATGCTTTGAAGAGTATGTAAACATAAGGGAAACCACCACTTAGATCAGGGTGAACAAGACTTTTGTTTTGTTGCATCACAAGGAATTTGCTACCTCTGAACAGTTAAGGAAATTTTTGCACGTATAATTTGGTTTGTAGGTGTGATATGGAAAGTGTATCACATCCTTCCTATGGAAAATACCATACAGGGAATGACAAGAAACTAATTTGATGCATACCCAACCAAAGTTTTGATCTCTAAGCATCAGAGGACTTCAAATAGAACCATGGATTAGGCACCAACAACTTTGTCTCTAGTATCTCTTTATGTTGGTGGTGATGCAAAAAGGTATGACCAAAGATGTTCACAACATGTTACACACCATTATGCAAGCATGCATCCCTTGATAGGGAAGTTCAAATTGGCATAGGAGGACCATATACACAAGATGTTCGTATGGAAGACAAGTTGCTTTTAGACAACAGAACAACACCAATGCCTATGTCTCAAGGATTTGTGGATGCTTCCTCAATTTTGTCCTCTTGTGCTGCCTAACCTGTACAGTTCCATTTTCCAACTCTGTGAACTGTAGCCAGCATAAATCTATTTTCAATTCAACTCTCAAGCTAGATTGCAACGGTTCCCTTATGGAACAGTGGAAGCGCTTGCAACAATGGCTCCGCTTGAGCTTACTCCTCAGCAAAATAAGAAAGAAAATCTGAAGTGCTTGTAGCAATGGCTCCGCTTGAGCTTGCTCCTCAGCAAAATAAGAAAGAAAATCTTATGTATAGGTTCTGCAGGCCGCCTTGCTATTGCCAAACAAGTCTCTGGTGGTGTCAATGTCAATATCTCAAGGTTTTGCCGCAAGGGATAAGATGCTTACACTCAGTTGAGGTATCCCTCATGCATAATGGAAGTCACAACACTTATTGAAGATTGTTTTGTACTTATCCACGATCTATTGTACCCTTGGCATTTGAAACTACAAGTCTTTGGATGAAGCCTCACAAAAAGCTGCTTGTATGTGGCCCACAGAAATCTGCCCATATGTGATCCAAAACAGGCTATTGAAGAGGAAGGAATCGATAGCTCCGCTTTGAGTACGAATGCTCACTCACGACATAGAAAACTGCCTATATGTATGCCTTTACCATTGGATTTAAAGGAATATATTCTCTGTTCGTTTAGACAACCCTCTGCAATGCTTCCTCTAACGGTGAGACATCTGTAGACTTGGCAATCCAAAAGGCCAAGCATTCTGAGAATATTGAGAAATCCAAGGAAAACTCAACAAAGCAAACCAATTTCTGCAACTCCCTTTCTGATTCAGTGCAAGGTGATCTTGAGTATACTCAGCCCATTAGTACAAGTCATTCTGAACTTCTGTCAAGCGTTTCTTTGGCAATTGCGAGGCTGCTAATGTAAGCCTAATGAACTCAAGGCAAGCGAGAATGTTTTTGTGTCCAGAATTTGGAAACAGAAAAGTCTATTGCATGCTGCAAATCATCTTCATTATACATTTCAACAGGCTTTTGCATAAAACGCATCTCACAAAAATTGTTCAGAGGAAGGTCTTGAGAATTAACCACACCCTTTTTGAAGCTCAAGTACTCAGGGATAAGCTCCTCACGGTTTTCCTTTGTGGCCTCCAATGGCTGCTGAGAGCTCAAGGATCTCTTCAAATCCTCATTATACTTCAACATGAATTGCAGGTGCAGAATGCGGCAGTTTTTACTAAAGTCTTGTATGATGAAATAATGGCCCATGAGCCATAAGAGTACTCTAAAGAAAGCTTGGAGCATGAAGACTCAAGCTCTCAGGTCCATTTTGGCAGTAGAACTCATGGGAGAGAGAGAGAGAATGGAGGCTTTGGCTATGGAGGCTTAAGGAAGCTTGGGCAGGAGAGAGAAAGACCATTTAACAAAAGCAAACCCTACCTCCCAAAAGTAACCCCAACCAAACTCATTCCCAAACCACAATTACCTGCATTTATCCCATCTCCCTTCATTCATGGACCACAATGGGTCATGAGCTGTCAAATTTGGTAGGAACCTGCCATTGTCCATTAGATGCTGTCATGATCCACCATCTTTAGCATGATTTGATGCACTGACCATAGTTCTAACCATGATTTTCCCTGTGCTAGTTACCCCAGCTAACTAGGCACAAACAAACATGGTTCCAAACCAAGCCAAACATATTATAACCAAATTTTTCATGACTGTGACCTCCCTAGCAAGATCTTAAATCATGAAAATGATGTTGCACAAGGATCAAAGACATTAGCTCTGATACCACTTGTTAGAGAGAGAACTAGAGAAAGAGAAAGAGGAGAGAGAAGACTGCAGAAGAGAGAGAAAGATTGCAAGAAGAGAGTGACGAGGAGAGAAAAATACTAGAATTGGAGAGAGAAAGATAGGAAAGAGAGAGAAGCCATAGAAGCTGTGAGCAAGATGGGAGAGAAGGACAATAATTGTATTAATGTGTCAAAAGATAATAATGGAAAAATTACATGTCCACTCCTTTTATACCAATGTTAGTGTGACATGGCAATACACACTAAATTCTTATTCTTCCGAGCTTCTTACATTTTCTTATTTATTTATTCATAAAAATAGACATTTTTATCTATGATTATTGACTGATTATGACAGATGAAAGATGTTTTTAATCAGAATTTTATCCCACATAAATCTCTCGAAACTAACAAAATCTTCATTTTTCCTCAAAAATGCACTTTTCGGGTTGTAATTTAATTATTATGACTATGTATCATTACGGTTCTGCATTTCTTTTATACACATCCCTCTATCATGATGCAAACAAGATCTAAACAAATTTTCTTTCCATATGAATTTCATTTAGGCCGTCAAACATAAAAAAGAAGCAAATTTCCTTTGTAAAAATGAGGCATACCACTTATGCGCGTGTTGCGGGTTTTTTGATAATTAATGCAGACTGCCAATGGACCAAGTAGCGATCATTCTTCAGTGCTGACCACCTTCCCTCAGCCTCCTCTTAATCTTGGACCAATCCAATCACCGTCGGACAAGCATCCTTCAGCCCCTCTTCTTCTTGATTTCTCCCACATGAACTGCCATTTGGAAGAGAGAGAGGGAGGAGAGAGAAAGACTAGATTTGGATCAGGCCATTCAGGTAGCCATCTTGCCTATGAAACCAAGTGATAGAGAGTGAAGGAAGTCATAAGATCATCGATGTAGTCTGATTGGGGGGTTACTTTCAGCCCCTAAATCTCCACACGTCACCTATTGCCATGGCATCCATTTTTCTTTTCGTGGCATCAAAAAAATGCCTACCCCCCCCCTCCCCACGCAAAAATTTGGGGATTGGAGACCCCATGGCTCACACTCCCTTTACCATTTAAGTCCCATTTACATTGCCTCCTTTTGATCATGGCCTCGGGCGCACTACCATTTTCGTGTCCGACGTCCGATTGATGATCCCAAAATTTCTACTTGACCGACTCGAAGTCCCTGTTAGATATGCTCAATGCCCCACCCTCAGATGCCACGAATGATCCATCCTGCTCAAAATTTAAGGCCCCCATTATGAGGAGAAGCCATATGTGAGCCCGGACATTGGTTGAGTCCTGACTGGTATATCAGATGAGGTTTATGTCAATAGATGGCAAGAAGGTGACTGTTGTGGGTCTAATCTTTGGGTTAGACAGAGTAGTTAAGCTGGTAGCAACTCGAGGCACATTGCATCGAGTTGCGAGGTAAGAGAGTTATCAGGGGCCCTAGCCAATGGTAAAGGGAATATTCCCTAGCCAACTAGTGGAGGTGCACATGGAAGGTCAACAAACACATGGGCACATGGAAGGTCAATAGACACAAGTGCATATGGAAGGTCATCCATCATGACCCCCTTCACAAGCTATAAAAGCTAAACCCCTTCACAGCCATCAATGATCCATCTTTCACCCAGTCAAAGTTGTTCCAGCTAGCCTTAAGCTCTTCACCTATCTTCTGTTTAGATCGCCATCTAAGCTTCATAGTGGAAGCGCATGGGTGGACAAAGCCATCTATGTATGAGTTGTTTGGAGATAAAGAAATGTTGTTATTCTACTCTTATCTATTGTGTACTCTCTATCTCTTTCTCAGATTATGTTTGCTGCGCCGTGTAAATTTCTTACATGGTATCAGAGCCTAGGGGGCTCTAGGGATCGAAGAGTGCGCAAGAGGCAAAGGCTTTAACAGCAAAGAGGAACAATGTCGTCTTCCAGAAGCAGTTCTGGCGCATCAAAAAGTGGTGTAGGAGGTGGTGATACTGTACCAGCTATTCAAACACTGAGGATTTGTCCACCAACCTTCAACGAAGGCAAGTTAGATGGTACAAACTACACCTTGTGGAAGTTCAAAATTACAACTATCCTTGATTCTTATGAGCTTTTGGAGACTGTACTGGGGATTGACGCAGAACCACAACCTACCCCCGACCCATCAAATTCTAGTGTGATGATTCCTCCGAATGTAGATCTTCTACGAGCTTAGAAACGAAGGAATGCAGATGCATTGTGTGCCTTAATTACAAGCTGTTCTGACAATGTTCTTACTCAGCATACAACCAAAGCATCAGAGGCTTGGAATGTACTGAGGATTCAGTATGAAACACGAAACCAAACAAGGATTCAAAGCTTGGAGAATCAACTAGCAGCGGAGAAGTTTGCTAAAGGAGAGATGGTTGAAGCATTCATTACTCAGATTAAGAATCTGCACGACCAGATGGCTGGCGCTGGGATACAAAAGACTAGCAAAGAGCTAGCTTGGAGGTGTCTTCAGATTTGTCCACAAAATTTTGATGGACTAGTAACTGCCCTTAATACTCAGGTGAGACCTCAAGCTTTGACTTTTGAGGAGTTTTGTGCATTATTGATGGAGGAGGAGTTGAGATTGAAAGCCGAGAAGGAAGCAACAATAGAGATGTTGCATTCTCTACCAATGCAAAAGGAAAAGGTGGTTCTCCCACCAAAAATGATGGGGACAAAAAGAAGAAGGGCGGTAAGAAGAAGTTTCAAGGAGAGTGCTTCTACTGCAAGAAGAAAGGACATGCAATTGCAGATTGTCATGTCAAGAAGGCAGATGAAAAGAATGGTACCCTTAAAAGTAAAGGGAAAGAGATAGCCCATACGGCTGAAGCAGAGTTGGAGTTATTCATGGCAACCATTGAGAGAAAGTGTGCTCCTCGCAATGCAAGAAGAATCTACCACTAACTCATGGGTTTGTATCAGTTGTTTGGAGATAAAGAAATTTTGTTATTCTCCTCTTATCTATTGTGTACTCTCTATCTCTTTCTCAGATTCTATTCGTTGCGCCGTGTAATTTTTTTACAGTCCCCCACTGCCAATCACTTCCAGAAGTCTCATCTGACATCCTAAAAATTTATGAATTTTTTGCAACCATCACTTGGTGGATCTTTAAAGCAGTTTTGAAACCCGTTTATTGCTTGCCACTTAAAATCGACCCAATTTTCTATGCCGCCTTCGACAAAGTTTAAATTTTCCTTGAAATTCAAATTTTTTGGAAAATTTTCAACACTTTTATGGGGAAAAATCCACCGTTCATGACACTTTAGTTATGTATGAAGTCATTCAAGAGTTTGTTGAGCATGAACATGAGAATATGGAAGAAGAAGACGTAGAAGATGAAGACATTGACATGGCAGAGGATACTTCTTCTAAGACTCCAGATCCATAATACTTTGGCACATGCTAGAGGATGTGCAGGTTAGGAGGGGGTGGATGTCGTGCCACTACATATACATAGTGTGAAAACCTATAGAATGCATCGTCATTTGGTTTTCTTATTGATCTAGAGAGCCAATGCCACATTAGTCATTAGTGTTAGTGTTCGTAGTGTGGATGGTTCAAAAATACTAGATTTTTGGACAAGTTTAGCCAATTTTTGATATTCTAGATATTATCTCTTGTAAATATCCAAAAGTTGTAGACAACTTCTAGAATAGGATGACATGTAAGAAAAAGAAAGTGGCTTTCAGCCATTTTTGGGGGATTTTATGTAAAAAGAAGGATTGGCAAAATCGTAGGATGCATGATCGCAGTTTTCAGGCAATGAATAGCACTCCGAAATAGGGAGAAGAAGAAGGAGTGATCTGGGAGAATTCTGGCCAAGTGTCTTGGTATTTTACCCCCCTTTTAGAGCCAACGAAAGCATCAGATTAGCGGTCTGAGCAGCAGAGAGGAAGCCATTGTTTTATGTACGTTTTTTTTTGTCTACAAGAGATTTATCTTCTTACGATGTAAAAATAAATTGTCAAGCTTCACCTTTGTGAGTATTCTTCTACATCTTCTATTTCTTCGAACCCCTTCTCTTGTGTCTACTCCTCCCCCTGAATCTCCCTACACCCTATTGTCTCTTACCCTCGTGGTAGACATTCGACCCCAAATGCTCCAACAACGGATTTGCCAGGTGTGAAACACGACCCCTTTGAACCTAATAGTTGGAGAGTCTTTGCCCATGCTAGAACAACAAATTAGCACTAAAACACTTAGATTTGATCAATAGAACTTAGATTTGATCAATAGAAGATTTAATTGTCTCAAGAGACACAAGGAATGTAGTGTCAAATAACACTTGATAAGTATCAATAGATACTATGCTTTTAGGCACTTGAGTTTGATGCTTTGATGCTTGGATTTCTCCCCTCCATGGGCTAATTTGATGGGAAATGCTTGCTAAAAATAGCTTTAAAATGGCTTCACTTGATTGAGGTTGATCAGTAAAACCAATTTGACTTACACAGTGTCTAAAATCTTGCTGGAAACTTCAATTATCAGTGGATCAGAGTGGCAAAGGTTTGGTTTAAGTGGCAAGAGAGAGAAAATAAGGGAAAAATGAGCTTGAAGTTAAGTGGTTATGTCTACCAGTTACGGTTTCAGGACAACATCCTGATCTTTTGGTTATAGCAGCTCACCCAGTGGACCATTTGAGTTGAAATTTTTTTAGGAGGTATCCCGCATGATAAATTTGAAAAGCCCTATGGTAGCCCTTGACATTGTGAGGTGTGATGATGACACCATCAATTGAACAGGAGTAGCATGATGGCTATGGCTTCATGCAGTACCACCTCTAAGTAATCTTATAATATCTCTCTATTGGAGTGGAATTTTCTCAAGCCCTCATAGTTGAAGTAAGTTACTTGACCAAAAAATTACCTATGATAACTTGTGGAATAATACTCATAATAGGGATAGAGAATAGGTCCAATTTACAGTAATGAAATTTACACTAGATCTGTGTTTTTCAACAATATTGGGCTGTATGTTGCTCAACATTAGGCAATTTCGGTCTAGAAAGATGCATCTTGACCTAAGGAACAAATCTCGAGAAGAAATCTTGAAGAGATATGGCCTAGTTAAAGAGATATGACTGGTCCAATAGAGGTAGGTAGGTGTTGTCTGTGGCAGCCAAGAGAGATAGAGTGAAGATGAAGGTGGAAGATGAAGGGTTTATGTCAAGTTGAGCTAAGCAAAGATTGAGAGGAGCTGAGTGACTGATTTGTAGAAATGAGCCATTCCCCGACTGGGCTCTAATACAATGTAGAATATTTTGGATCTAGAGCATGGCTATGGAGATTGAAAGAGGAAGAGTGACCTCATGAGGTAACAGACATTAAGACCAAATCTCACAAGAGTGAATTAGGTTCCAAGATCGAAGCTTGGACTTATAAACACAATCTTGTATAGTGGACTGACAATGATACAAACACTTTTCTCGAAGTACAAAAGTACTATAACATTGCATTCAAAAAGAGAGCAAGTACAATGCTTTGTAGGAATAGACTAGGCTGCACTTTCCACCACTGTACATATGGGATTCTGCATCATGAGTCCACACTGCTCCATACAAAGAGGCTAAGCTAAGTGTGATTGCCAATATCTCAACACTCCATCCAATTTACCATTCTCTTGAAAAAATCACAGATATGTCGATTGTGCAAGGTATAAAGGTAGTTGTTTATTCTAAGGCATTGCCTTTTCGACCTCAACAACTTGCTTGTGAACTATCTTCTCTAGCCCCATATGTTGGAGATCAAGTAAATTTAAGGGAGATATATCCTTCTATGCACATGATTTATGGAATAGCTCCTCCCTTAAGAAGCATTTTGGACACAACTCCTTGATCTCCGTTAGAGTGCATGGAGGTAAATCCTCACATGCACTATCATTGGGGGCTCCCAAGAGGTGAAAGGAACTAGCTTGTCCAACTGTTTTAAAGCTATCATTCACGATTTGGCATGCCTATAGCATATCAATGCAATCATCTAGGTTAGCCATATATTTGTTACATCGTAAAAATTGATGCTAGAACTTTAAAAAAACTATCCATCCAAGTTAATGGCGTTGAATACCGAACTTACGATTGAAATAAATGTTCAAATGACCTATTCATGGCAAAACTACAAAGTCTATCTAAGTATTATTAATTTTTTAAAATACTTATATATTATCAAAATATCATAGCATAAGAAGATTACGATATATGCTAATTTTTAGGCACTAATTTCTAGGATATATCTAGCCTAAGTATGATAGTGCATGAGAAAAGCATGTTAAATTATGGCTAAACAACATAAATATCCAAGTGCACTAAAAATAATCTAACACTACGTTCTAAATGCACATTGTAGAAGAACCTTTATTTTGCTATTTAGATGGTGCAAGATGCAAGTGCACTACACTAATCTAATATTTTTCCAAGCACATAAGCTATATATTTTTTCAACACTAATTTTTGAGATGCTTCTAGCCTTAGAATGTACTTTTTCTGCTCTTAAGCACATTGGTGCAAAATACATGTATATTGTCACCAAGGTGTTAGGATATTACATGTATTCATTCTCCTAACCCTAAACACATTGGTGCAAAATGGATGCAAATTGGCATAAAGGCATCATTAACATCTCCTGACATATGTTCATCCTCCCAACATCTCTCAGTTCTTGATCCTAAACATGATGGTGTAGAATGCATCCAAATTGCAACAAGGTATTACAAAAATTTTAACGCTCTTTTAAAACTATAATTTAATTCATTAATTAATTATAATATTATAATATTTACCATATAAAAGCAAAGTACTAGTGAAAATTGTGTTGTTATGAAGTAGAAATTATGGTTATTTTTTTACCTATGCAGTAAGCCTAACAAAACATTAGCATTTTTCCAAATAAGATTCTTTAAAAAATCTTACATACTTGGGGTATTTCATCTTCTTTAATAAGACTCTCATCATAAAAATATATTGAATTCTTCAGTTTTTTTTATAAAGGAGGCTTTAGTTGTCTTCATTACCCATGTCTTAAATGCAAACTAGTTTTTGAATGTATAAGGACTCTTCTTTAGTGTGGGGGCAACCCCTTCTTTTCATAGTCCATAATTTGACGAACACATGAATTCCACGCTATGGAGCTATCTTGAAAATTTTCCCCTTCCACATCAAGAGCTACAAGTGAGCATGCTTCATAACTAATGAAGTCATTGTCATTTTGGCCCTACCTTGAAAGGATAGCCAAGCAATAATCTTCTCTAAAATTGAAAAGGTGTTGAATATCATTGAGCAATAAATATGTTATCATTTTAATGAGGTAACTTGGGAAAGTTGGCACAAAAAGAAGAGGGCGTTCTTCAATCTTTATATTCAAATCTATCCCCTTCTCCTACTCTTTTGTGATGTTCTTACTCTTCAATACAATAGGATCAAAACCTTGTGCCAACTAGTTCTCAATCTCCCCCTAAAATATCTCTACCCTTTCTTCAACTTCTTCATTTAGACTTGTCGCATATTTCGCCTTTCTCTCTTGCATTGTATGTGAATAAGAGTACTCCATCTATTGAAAGAAACTAAGAAGTCCTATATCCTTGTCAATAAGGAGACAATACCTATTGATCCTTATAACAAGGACAATTCAATTTATGCTTTTAGAACTCCTCATTAATAAGGTTTCATCTAGTAACAAGAGTTATTCTAAACTACCTCAAAATATCAAACAATCAATAAAGCCAATAAAAAATATCAAGCTAGATAGAAAAACAAGTTTTTACAGGGTGGAGATACTTAAGAGATATTCAAAAGGCAATGAAGGTTCTCAATAATGGAATTCCAGACCTTCCCTTTTAAAGACTTTGCAAGGAGATCTTTGATAGGCATTGTTTCAATAGTTTTAGGTGGATAAGAATAGCTCCACGTGACCTTTTTTATTGGGTTTTTTCAAGACACTTACATTTTTTCTACTCATGCATATAGATTGACCCTAATGAACAAGGATATGACCATTCTCAAAAGGCCAAGATATAGGCTTTCTAAGGTTCTTGAGCCACTTCCTCTTATAGATGAAAAAACATATAATATTTTGAATGTGCCACCATACATGAAGAAAAAGACAAATGAAGACCTTAGAGTTGAAGATATCACAAATGAAAAAGATATAATTCTTTCTAACAAGGAGGTAAATGCTACAAAGGAACAAGCATAGGAATGGATGGAGCACAATAGATAAAATGTAGAAGAAAAGAAAGCGGGGTTGTTGGATTCATTAGAAATAAACCTCTCTAACCTACTTCAAAGTGTTGATCCACATGGGTTCCTAGTGTAGTGATTTTTATCGGGTAACATATGCATAGGAAATATAGTATTATTTTTTACTTAGAGTGTGTTTAGGTCCTTAAGGATAAGATAACAGAAGTAAATTATTCTATTCTTATTATTGGACTGAGGTATAATATACTCAAAATATTTTTTTCTTAAGAATGATATTTTTATGGCATTTATTTTTATTCATATAGTAACTATCTCAGCCCCTTTTTAGGTGCATGGCACATGGGTTTCCTCTACAAATACATTAAAAAAATGAAGTGCTTGATCCCCTCAATCTCCCATTTCATGAGGAGAAATTAGCTTGATGTAGGGGGACTTGGTCAATCCAATTGATTGTGAAACTATGGAGTTTCTATTGATTCCATGCCATGCAAAGCAAGTAGTTTGCTATTCTATCTCATTTTTCCAAAATACTTTTTGACTAAATTATGGATATGTGACTATTTTTAATTCTCATTGGATATTGATTTGCGACAAATTTCATTGACAAGTAATGTTATTTACTTAATTCTTTAAAGGATGCACATGGAGATGCCAAGATGTAAGTAAAATAATGTAAGGCTTTCTTGATTATTTAAAATTTTCTTAAATAATTTCTCTAAATTTATTATTTTTGATATAGAGGTACAAAAATACTGATTGAAGTTTTAGAAAAAAATTGTGCAATGCCTTTTGACCTACTTGCAAGAGCATAGACAAATTGTGGTGAAATCTTGATCAAACAATGTTAAGATAGTTAATTCCACAAACCACCATAAATACATTGGATAATTTTATTGTGTTTTATTGGTTGTAAAAATCTCATCAATAAGATAGCCATTCATGTGGTTAGACAGCAATTACCAATTATATGAGATTGATTCATTTTTTATTTTAATGATGACAAACTTATAAATGTAATATGAAAAATAATTATCTTTAAGATAGAGTTTTCTCAAAAGATAGTCAATTGCAAAATAATGGTAAGTAACACTCTTTTTATTCCAATGTATATAGCTTTCTAGGAATTGTTACAATACCAATCATGTATGATATATAAGGGCAAAGCTTTTGAAGTATATAATCACAAATTTTATGCAACATGACCAAGGAGGCATGGGGGACATGGAGACTATGAAAGTTGATAAAGAAGGAGAGTTGGAAATAACTATAGTAAGTGACGACTACCCTCATTACCTAAGGCAACCAAATAACCGAAAGGTCAAAGGACTCCTAGAAAGGATGTCTCTCTCCTAGGAAAAGTACTCACGAAAAAAAGGCTTTCATATATAGCTTTTTTGTGTTGCCCTATAAATACTCATGTGTATAATCATGATGAGAGCAAAGAGAATTTCGCTTCAATATCAATGCTTGTATTCATATTGGTAGTAAAGATATCGTTTCCTTAATATACTTGCACCATATATTCTTCTCTATCCTCTTTGATATCTACAAAAAAATTTAACACAAAGGTTTGTCATTCAAGAAGTGGAATCAAATATACACTTAAGTATGTATAATCTAACACAGTGACTTACCCTTTTATTGTTAAGTTGGAACAAAAATGAGCTTAGAAATATAATAATTTTATTTTATAAGTCCATCCTCACTTGATGTAGTGTACATGATGATCTAACCTATAGGATTGTAATAACATCCCCATTGAACCAAATATCAAGATCCAAGATAGGATCTCTACTAAAATCATCAAGGTTTTGGTCTAAAGCAAGTAGACTACCACCAACATTATGCCATCTATTGTAATAAAAGCTAAGGATGAAATTTTGAGTAACCATCATGTATTACAAGAAATAGAGTCATGATCTATTTTACAAGCTATCTTGCATTCTATCTTGGTATCCCATAATTCATCAAAAAATTGCAATATATGATCAGATCCTAGTCTTTTCAATGAGATCATGACCTTTGATTTTCTTACCTCAGCATTGGAAAAGAAGTTAATCAATACAATAATAGGCATAAATAAGATGATCTTGCTTAGCCTGCTTGGGATATTATGTTTCAATGCTCTCTCTATCTCAGAAAACATTTTATTTCTATAGCTTTCACTAATGGCTTGGCTTGGTAAAGGCTATTAAAAGCTAGAAGGCCAAGCAAAGGAAGGAGGGATATTGCTCCCCATTAGCAATGTTGTGTTAGGACAACATAAGAATGGTCGTAAAAGAATACCCTATTCTCTAGACGCTATGTCTTTTTTCTACCTTTGTACATTTTTTTTCCAATAGAACTATACACAACATCAATAATATCAACAATAGATTCAACTAGTTGCCATTCCTCAAGATTAGATGGGCAGACATCTATAAAACAAACTAACTTTGTCATAATATAATCTAGTACCAAGTTTGAGAAAAGAAAGAAATTAAGGATTAAATACTTACAATTAGGCCTATGAATTGGAAGGTTTAAGATTGCAAGTTTCAAGCATAACTCTCTATGTATAAATACATGTTGTACTAGTACCTCTTTTATTTTGCTATTTGCCCCAAGTTTGAAATTCTTTATGCTTCCCTTCCAAGCAAAGATGAAAGGGCTCTCACATATTTGTCTTTTCCCATGTCTTACTAATTGCTATATCGTGATCAAGCTACCTTTGCTAATAATAGTAAGAATCCATCCTCCATCATTTTGGAATGAGCTAAACAATGATATGGATGTGATTTGAGAGCTTGGGCACCTTGTCGAAGCTCAAATTTTTATATCTATGATAAAGAGAAAGGGAGAGGGAGTAACAAGTTGAAACAAAAGAGTGAGAGATGAGAGGAAGAAGACAAATGAGGAAAGAAGACTAAACTTTCTAATGATTTGAATTTAGATTCAATTTTCATTAACATACAATCTTATATATCATTAATAGAAAGTAGTTGAGACCCTATGCCATTAATGTAAAGGATGCTATAGTCATAATTATAAGAGATTAAAAATAGATAGACATAATAAAAATTCACAATAATATTATTTTCATGTATTTTGGTGAACTATTTTTTGATTTTTTTAAAATAGAAGTTTCATTTATGGAGGCTTTGCTTCCATTGTCTAAAGTGTGCATGCACACTCTAGACAATAGAAGTTTCATTTATGGAGGCTTTGCTTCCATTGTCTAGAGTGTGCGTGCACACTCACACACACACACACCCCATTAGGAGAAATATGGACTCTCTTTTTTTCCCCTTAAGGGGTTTCTCTCACCTCTCTCTCTCTAAAAAGAGATTCCAAAATAATATTAGTATAAGAGATCTTCTATAATCAAGCAAATCTCGTATTTTTGTTTTCGATAGATTTCACCTATTATTTTATTCTCAAATTGTAGAATAAGGTCACTTTTTCTCAAAATCCTCATTACTAAATAAATACAATTCTATTTTCTATAAAAATGGAGCCAATCATTAATATACGACTCTTTAATGCCCTCATGACTTTTCAACATGAAAATATATTAGAATCATTCTCATTTTTGCTTCTTAAAAGGGCGGAAGTTAAAAAACGATATAAAATGACGTACACATCATATTTTAATATTGATTTTCACCCAGAGATACCTTTTTGACTTGGAAGTTTCCTTGTAAATTTTTATTTTATTTGGACAAGTATATGCCTATTTCTGGGCATTTCTTCATTCCCTCTCAAAGCCCTAGTTTTGTTCAAAATTTTGTGCACTCTTCTCCTTCCCTCCAGAATATGGTTTCTTGCATACGAATTCTTTTGAAGCAATACTCAATACTATCTACAACACTCTCTACAAGCAATCTCAAGAGTGGTTTTAATAGATTTGTTGGAATAAAATAATCTATATCTACAACACTCTCTACCCTGCTACAAGCAATCTCCCTCTTCAGTATTGTGTTATAAGCATATCTTCCTCTTCAACACTTTATACTACAAGCAATCAAGTGATAATGGAGGTATCTTTATTTTTTTAATCTTTGTGATGTTATTATTCTTCATAGTTGTTGTTTAATCCTTAAGTGTCAATTCATAGAGAGAGAGAGAGAGAGAGAGAGAGAGAGAGAGAGAGAGAGAGAGAGAGAGAGAGAGAGAGAGAGAGAGAGAGAGAGAGAGGACTGTGTGAGATAAACTAAGAAAATAAGTGATAGAGTGATAGAGAGTAAATTAGGGCAGAAGATAAGATGATGTTATTGTTCTCCACTAGCCAAGCTTCTGTATAAATGTAGTTAAATATCTTTGATCAATTTTGAGAGAGAGAGAGAGAGAGAGAGAGAGAGAGAGAGAATTTTTTGGATAGAACAGAAGATAAGATTGGATGCTCATTAGAGGTAGATTAAAAGCTAAGATTATAGGTAGATTAGGTGTTGATTAGGGTCTATCATGACTGAAATCAAGAGAAAGAGACAAGATTCAACTGGGTAAAAAAGAACGCAGATATAGTGAATCAAAGGGGTGTAATTGTGTGATTTGAGCCAATCCAGAATTAGTTGCATGCTGCCAGATTGATGCTGACCTGCAACTCCTAGATATTTAGGCGTTCTTGCTATTGATCAAAAAATTGGCATCGACTCCTTAGCTTACTATTAATCAAAGGGGTGTAATTGTGTAATGTTAAAATTGGCATATATTTTTCTTTACAGGATATAGGTGCAGGATGTACCAAGAGAAAGAGAGATATTCACTTTCAATTGGAGGATGAATATGCACCACTGTTCAAAAGAACTGTAGAAAGGGATGATGCAATAAGATACAAGATGCAACAAGAAAGAAATGCTCAGGGATTATGTGACAAGGTGGGAATGAGTTCTGAGTCATATAGTATGTTCTATCAACAATTGGATATAGGATTTAAGCAAGTCTTCAAGATTAAGCGAGTAATGCATCTGCCAAAACCATTTCACGTGAAGACGGCTCAAAAACAACTAAATGAGAAAGTTTTAAAGAACTAGTTGGTGAGCCAACACATTTGGAAAATACACACATATTGAAGTATGGTTCCAAAGAAGTTGCATTTGTATTGAATGCATCCAACAACTTTGTATTGGATATATGTAGGGTTCAGATTGCTATGGTCAAGTTCTACAATATGTCTATGGAAGAATGTAGAGGCAAGCTTAAGTTTTGTCCTCAAACTTGATGAGAGTGAGATTATTAAGGGGCAAAAAACTTGAACGTGTGAGTACAACACTTATGAATCGAGCATTGGATCCCAACATCGATGAAAACTATCCTTTATACTTCACTATACAATTAGAGAATGAAATATGGTGGCTTGCAGTATTTGAAGTACTAAAGGAGGACCATGCAGTACTTAAAGTTTTTTTAACCTCACTAATTTCCCACTGTTATTTAATAGCAAAATAATGGAGCAATTTTACACATCGAGGGATTTGGGGACTATCAAGTTGAATGGCATCTTGCAGGTGATTTAAAAACATTAAATTTTATGTTTGGTTTATCAAATGCAACGAATGCAAAATTTCCATGCATATATTGCATACAAACTAGGAAGAAAGGGAAAGATGGAAAGAAAGAACAACTTGCCAAGGCAGGACAACAAGACACTCCAACACGTGATCAAAAAGTTATGAGAAATGGAATGCTAGTTCTAGTGGATCCAAACTGGTGCCCTATTTTGGAAATACCACTAACAATGATTCACTTTTGCACATTGCATTGTTTGGTTAGAATAATTGAGAAGCTAGTATATGAATATATATGCTTTGCATAGAAGATCCAACATGTGTCAGAAGCTGATGCTACATACAACAAGGTAGAACGAGTCCTCTTTGAAGTTGGATTGCATGGGGGCCAAGTAGAAATAAAAAAGGACGATAAAAAATAGGGAAAGAGTGAAAATATCCCTTGTAAACCATGCTTTGGTGGACCCGAGACTAGGAAGTTTATATCTCCACCTCAAGATGAGGAAGGCAATATACTTGTAAAACAACCAGAGAAGCTCTCTTACAATGGTTTACAAGGTGGTATAGGAGATTAGAGATACGATATGAGAAAAAAGAAAAGAAGTTCAAAACCTCTCAAGCACAATTTATAAGTAGGGCAATATATGAAGTGAGAAAAGCAAGATATGAAAATAGCACAACTAGACAATGCCACATAGAATGGTTGGTAACCCAAGGGAGAGATGGCAAGAAATGGAAACCTAAATAAAGATAATACTTTTGATGCATTTAGAGTCCACGAGAGAGTATAGGTACCCAGGGTATGACACGTCAATACTCCTATCTTTAACATGAGATGTCTTGCAAAATTGGTTTAAAATTTCAAAGGTTTGTCACTATGTTTTTCAAAGTCGATTTGGAAATATGTTTTTTAATTTTAAAGTTCATTTATACCACAGTAAGTTTAAAATTTTCGTACTTAGGTCAAGTCTCTCCTTTCATTTTTTCCAATTACTCCTCGATCTACCCTCCACCTTTCTATCCTTCATTATCACAACCATGGCACGTTCCAAGCTTCCTATCAAGAAGGCACCTACAAGAGCAAGAGCTCAACACTCTTTCAAATCTAGTGAGCGTACTATGATTGACAAAGGGCCCTTGGTGGCCAACAACAGTGGCCTTGCTGTAGCTAATAATGGTGGTGCTACTGTGTCCAACAATGGTGGCCCTAGTGTGGTCAATAATGATGGTTCTCCATTGTTGTAATATTTTCGCAATGAAATATTAACGACCCTAGACCCCGCACACCCTGCGCAAGAGCAATTTCAAGTGATCTCCTGCAACAAAAGACTTTGGGCTAAATGCTCCCTCCACGTGCATCAAATGACACCAGCCCCATGTCATGTATAAGAAGCCGTGGCTCAAAACCCGTAGCCCACGTGGAAACACCCCTTCAAGGTGGAAAAGGGATAATGGATAATTTTTGCAAATTTCTTTTATGTATTAACTCCCTCCCCTTCAGCCATTGTATGACGGAGAAAGGGAGTATGAGTATGTGAGGAGTAGGTGTTATGGGGGAGGGAAGCATGCATTACCACCCCCTTCAGCCCATATAAACCCCCCCTCCCAAGCTTGACGGAGGGAGGAGAGAGGATCGTGTGGTTCTTCTAGCCCTGCCATCGTGAGGACCCACCAGTTGCCGCCATCACCAGTCTACTATTGTTGCACCCCGTCATCATCATCACCATCACCATCATCACCATCATCATCATCGTCATCGTCATCATCGTCTTCATCTCCTTCATCATCATCAATCATCACTCTCTCTCCACGTCATATGCATGTGACAAAAGCTTGGAAGCTTCTATTGGAAGCTTCTATTAAGGCTTCCATAGGCCGAGTTCACTCGTGCTTTTCGAGTTTTTAAAACCAAGTTTGCAAGACCCGATTCCTGCGAAGGAAAGTAAATTTGCGGATAGTAGGGAGTTTTGGAAATCAAATAAAGGGCAAGGAGAGTTTATTGAGTCGAGATCTACGTCATCGATGGCTCCTAAGAAAAAGTTGAGAGGAGCACACGCGGGAGCCTCCAACCCGAGTACAAGAGTGGACAGCACCCCGACTTTGAATACCCAGGTTCTGAAAATTAATTCCACATGGAAAGGATGCATTAAGCATGTTTAATTTCTCGTAGGCAAGTTTAAATACATTGAAAAATATCTTTACTCATTCGATCTACAAGTTAGTTGCATGTCGTGTATTTGCAATTGCTTACACTTCCATGGTCAAGGGTAGTTGAAATTCTAAACATATGATGCATAAGAAAAAAAGACAGAATTGTGCAAAGGCATCTTGTTGCATCGCGCAAAGGATAGGGTATAAACACACAACACACTTACGTAGTAATTTCCTAGTTGTTGTGACTTATGTATAAAATAATCGTAGACGCCCATTAAATGATGTACGAATGGTTGCAATGCATGGAAAGCATTTATATACTTTACAAATTGCATGCAATGATAGTTACATTCTAGGTTGGATTAAGTGCTAAAGGAAGGATTAATTCAATGATGGACTCATGGCATTCGCTCATGCATGAAGCTCTTTTATCAAAGTTTGAATTTGTGAAAGGATGCATTTTCATTAAAATACTAAAGCTTTGAATTTGATGCATATACGTGGGATTTACAAGAAGTAGTTTTGGATGTCAACTAATACCATTTAGGGCAAGGAAAAGAAATGATCATTGTAGATCTTATAGTTGCATAGAAGGAAAAGGTCTATGGTCTTGAAATCACATATTTGCATGGAATGTTACATCTTGCAGTTACTTACATCTTTTAGGGGAAAGTACTTGCAAATCTAGAAGGAAGTATTTGCATCTTTAAAAGGGAAGATCATCTTAAATCGTGGGTTGGTTAGATCAATTAAGTAATTCACGTAAAAGAGTAGCCTACATGGAATTCATGATTAGTTAGCATATGTTGGTCACCTCAATGTGCTAGGTAGGGTTAAGCTATATTAAAATTCTGCCTAGTATCGCACTTAGGATGCCGATTTAAGACTTCCGATCTTAAAGGTCCTACCCATAGTTACGAAGTGTTAGGATTATTTAAATACTGTGCAAAAACGATCTAGGGTTCTCACCCTAAGGATTCGTTGACCAAATGCTAGACTTTCACAAGGAATCTAGGAACCCTAGGGCCAAAGCGTTATTGGCCTAGTAGGGTTAGGGTTTGGATTGGGTCAAGAGAACTCCCAAGCCCTTATCTTGATCAAAGGCGCTCTTGATTAGGAAAGACCGTACAAAGAAATATATAATTCCACAAGTCAAATGCTAACACCTATCTCATGCAATAAGTTGCAACGTCATATGGTTTTGTGTCTAAATCACAAAATAGTATTGCCACTCCTTAGAACAAGTTTGGTGAGTTCTAAGTACAAGTCTAATTTTCTAGAGGATGAGTAGTCATCCTGCTACATCACCCTTCCTTGGGGACGATTTGCCAAGTTAGGGGAGTTACGAATTTGCCAAGAAAGCAGTTGACCAACCAAGTTAGGGCGACGAGGTTGCCCAAGATTTATTGTCTATAATTTAAGGAAACCTAAGGTGGAAACAATTTGGGTCAAAAGGATATAAACCGTAACCCAAGGGAAAAAAGGGTAAACAAGCGACTCAGCTTACGAAACCCTTGGGATCTTGCCAAGTTGTGATTGATCCCAGATCGAATGCTAGATGTATTCGGAGAGAAGGATTCATAGCTATTGGCTATACAAACGACCACTGGAATGCTCGTGATTGTACACTAGGAGCACTGTTTGTATTTCTTTGCTCAAGGAACTAATACTAGAAAAATAACTAATGCTTTAGGTTAAAAGCCTGGAGGGAGAGGCAGTATTAGTTACCTCTGATTATCTACCTGACCCTATCTAAGGGGGTTGTTAGCCGCGCCGAGTACGTGGACCGAACCCACCTCAAGAGGTCTCTCCGTGGGTGCTACTTGGAGCAGGAGGACGCTTGGGTGCCAGAGGAGGCTCTGGCCGTAAATCCCTTGCCTCCGGATCCTGCACAAGAGTCCGATGTGACTCGAGATGGGATATCGAGGCCCGCATACTAGTCAACGGACGGAACTTGGAATAGCGATCCCTGAGGATTGCTGGAATAGCCTTCGGGCGGATTATATGATGTATTCCAAAGACTGATAAATAAAGATTAAATGTTGAAAAGAAACTTGCTTGACATTGTTTTTCTTTGTCAATGCCTAAGTTATGTGAAGGAACCAGTGTGTAATTGGTTAATTAAGGAAGCTATTTTGCTTGTCAAACTAAATGTGGTAGGTAATTAGATAACTAAACCAACCTAAGAAAAGTGCGTGGATGTGACCCTAGGTCCGTCCTACGGAAGGGTGGTCTCGGTTGGTTGGGAACTTTTCTCAAAGGAATTGATAGCGAGGTAACAATGACTTAGAATCTATAGAGCTAGAGTCTCGATTTATGCTGTTTTAAGGGAACGGAATGGGACTATGCCTTACGCGCAGAGAGGTTGAGCTTCTCATCCCTCTCATTTCCCATTCTCCTTGAACCAAGTGCAGTATAAATCTGCTTCGACACTGATGTTTCTGCACAAGTAGTTTGACGCTAGCTACCTCCTAGGAACTTGACCATTAGGAAAACCCTGATTTAGGTCAGTCCTAAGTGGGAACGACCGGAATGCTTTTGCTTCATGGCAGACTCGGGAAGACCTAGATCGCAAACCCCGTGACATTCCTTGGGAGTGCCGAGCGGTGCTTTCTAGACTCTCTTCCCGATGGTCTACTAAGACATGTCCTACAAGTAGACAGTGTCAAGATTGTGGAAGAGAAGGAAGGAGTCTCACTTGTAGCTTTCTTGCTTGCACAATGGGGGAATACACACAAGGGTGGAGGCTGAAAACAGTTTTTCTCTTCTTCGTTGTGGAAGCCAAAAGAACTCAAGTACAAAGAAATAGAAGAACCCTATATATGGGTCTCAAACCAAACTCAACTAACTAAGGTGGCATACTAACTGAGCCACGAACTAGAGTAGATAAGGATAGCTATCATGTAGCTATTATTCATGGGCGGTGTACCAACCACGTCTGCAACTGACAAGTCGGTGACATAAATACACAACGGTCACCCTGGCGTATCACGAGTGGAGCTCGATATCTCAACACTCCCCCTCGAGCTCAATCCCAATTCCTGCACACCAAGCAGGTCTCTGAACTTGCGCAGCTTCTCTGCGCCCAATGCCTTCGTGAATATGTCAGCTACCTGATCCTCTGTGCTGACATAAACTAGATCAATAAGACCTAGTAAAACCCTCTCTCGCACATAGTGATAATGCACCTCAATGTGCTTTGTTCTAGCATGATAGACTGGGTTATTTGCCAAGTGTATACTACTCATGTTGTCACAATAAATGACAACTGGTCCATCTGTAGACTGATGCATATCATAAAGTAGCTTATGCAACCAAGCTACCTCACATGCAGCCATTGCTGCACCCCTGTACTCAGCCTCTGTGCTCGACAAGGCAACTGTAGGCTGTTTCTTGCTGCTCCAAGTGACTGTAGCACTCCCAAAAGAGAACACATATCCACTGGTAGATCGTCTATCAGAAATACTACCAGCCCAATCATCATCAGTGTATCCATGCAACTGTATCTGAACCCCAGTCTCATAAAATAGTCCATACTGCAATGTGGACTTCACATCCCTGAGTATGCGTCTAGCCGCATCCAAATGTGGTTTCCTTGGAGCCTGCATAAACTGACTTACCAATCCAACAACATAGCTCACATCTGGCCTGGTAATAGTCATATAAATCAAACTTCCTACTATGCGTCTGTACATAGTAGGGTCTTCTAGAAGCTCACCTGCATCTATGCTCAGCTTCACATTCTGCTCCAAAGGAACTGAAATAGGCTTACAACCTGTCATCCCATATTTGGACAGCATGTCCAATCCATACTGCCTCTACAAGAGCTGTATCCCACTTGGTGATCTAATCACCTCAATGCCCAAGAAATAACGCAGCTCTCCCAAATCCTTCATCTCAAACTTTTGCTTCAATAGCATTTTCACATGAAGGATATCTTCATCACTGTCACCTGTCATAATCAAATCATCAACATAAATGACAAGTAGCATAATACCTTTCTCTGTTTTTCTCACATAAAGTGAGAAATCTGCCTTGGAAATCTGAAAGCCAATAGTGACAAGATACTGTCCTATCTTGTCAGACCATGCTCTAGGTGCTTGCTTCAAGCCATACAAGGCTTTCTTCAACCTGCAAACAAACTCAGGATGAACAGCATGCACATAACCTGGTGGCTGCTCCATATAGACCTCTTCTTGCAAATCACCATGCAAGAAGGCATTCTTTACATCCATCTGATGTAAAGACCATCCCTTTGATGCAGCCATAGCAATGACTGCTCTTACGGTTGCCATCCTTGCAACCGGACTGAATGTTTCTTCATAGTCAATGCCATATGTTTGTGCATTTGTGCATACCCCTTGACCACTAATCTTGCCTTGTATCTGTTCACAGAACCATCTGCATTGTGCTTCACCTTATAAACCCACTTACAGCCAATTGCATTCTTACCTTTAGGCAAAGGTACTAACTCCCATGTAGCATTTGCTTCCAAGGCATCCATTTCTTCATCCATGGCTTTCTCCCATTTTTCTTTTCCCATGGCTTGCTCAAAAGATGTGGGTTCTGGTTCCTGTATCACTTTGACCATATATGCATAGTGAATGGCTGTAAATCCATCATATTTCAGCCTATCCACATGATACCTAGCTCTCCTAGACCTGCGCAAAGTAGGTTCACTCCTAGGTGCTCTCAAAACATCCCTGGTCTTCCTTACTCCAGGTGTAACAAAAGAAGGAATACCCAACTCATCATCAATGCTCTGTTCTGAGCCACTGGATTCACCATCCACATAAGAGTGACCTGCATTCACATCAAACATGGGCTGATCAACCTTCTCTTTTCCTTTTCGTGATACCTGCATACCACTATCTGCATTGATTTTAGAAGATTCTCCTGATCTCAATCTGCCTATCCACGGCGAAGAATGTGAACCACTACTAGAGGACGCTCCAGGTCCACTAATATTTTGTGACTGCTGCTGTGAATTTTGTGCAGCATTACCATTTTGTGCATCTACATCATTAATCACATTTATTGGTTTATACCAGCTACTCATCTCATCAAAAACAACATCTCTGCTCACTATAAACTTACGAGTAGAAGGGTTATAGTATCTATACCCTTTTTGCTGCAGAGAGTAACCAATAAAGATGCACTTCTCAGCTTTTGGATCCAACTTGGATCTCAACTCATCTGGCACATGTACATAGGCAATGCAACCAAAAATTTTTAAATGAGAAATATCTGGTTTCCTACCAGTATACCTCTCCTCTGGAGTCATCCCATGTATTGCTGCAATGGGAGTCCTGTTCATTATATAGACTGTTGTAGCAACTGCTTCAGCCCAATAAAAATCTGGCAAGTCTTTTTCATTGAGCATGGCACGAGATACCTCTCCAATATGCATGTTTTTCCTTTCTGCAATTCCATTTTGTTGTGGGGTATAACTGCATGAATATTGTTGCTTTATGCCATGCTCCTGCAAGAAATTTGCAAACTCATTTGAGAGGTACTCTCCCCCTCCATCTGACCTTAGGCATTTTATTTGCAGACCTGTTTCTTTTTTAGCCATAGCTTTAAGGGTTTTGAAATGCCCAAAAACTTCACTTTTCTTTTTCATAAAATACACCCAAACTTTTCTGCTATAGTCATCAATAAAAGTGACAAAATAATGACAGCCTCCAAGAGATGCAGCTTTAGTAGTCCACACATTAGAGTGGATTAATTCCAATGGCTTCTCACTCTCTTGAACATGTCTAGGAAATGGTTTCCTTGCCTATTTTCCAAACTGACAGGCTTCACATACCTTATGCATTTCTACAACCTTGAATTTTGGCAATCCTGCAACAATATTTTGGGCCTGCATTGATTTAAGTCGCTATACATTAACATGACCAATGCGTTTATGCCAGATATCAATATCTGCAAGTACACCGGTCCCATGTGTAAACATTGCTGCACTCAATTCAGACATGTCTGCATCCAACGTAAACATTCTGCCCTTCTTCTTTCCTTTTGCTATCAAGCGACCTTTATTTTTCATATCCTCAACAAAGCATCCATGAGGATTAAATCTGACCTGCAAGCCCTGCTCAACCATTTGACCGACAGAAACCAGATTCTTGGTGATATTCGGGACATGAAATACATCGGACAAGTATTTCTTTTTCCCATCCTGCATAGACAAGGGAATTTTTCCAATTTGCACAATAGGATGTGCAGTATCATCACCAGTCTCCACAAATCCTGGTTTTTCCATTTTCCTTGCATCCTCCATCCATTCTGCATGACCTGTCATGTGGTTTGATGCACCTGAGTCAACATACCATACATCATTACTTTCTTCTGCACTTGTCACAGAATTGTTCATGTGCTGCACCATGAACAAATGCTCATTTCTGTCATCACCCTGTCTGCTAGAAGATGCATAATTCCCTTGTTGCAGTTTTCCATTCATGATGTCATTCTGCTTTTTATAGCAGTCTTTAGCCATATGACCCATTTTACCACAGTAGTAGCATTCAACATTACTGTTTGCATTTTGACCTCTTTGCTATCCACCACGACCTCTTTGGCTCCCCCTACCTCTAGAGTTACCACGTCCTCCTCCATAGGACTGGTTTTCTTGAGTTTGCTACATATTCTGATTTCTACCACGGCCTCCAAATCGGCCTCCTCTACCTCTACCTCTACCTCTTCCAGCATTTGAGTAGAAGACAGCTTCTTTTGAAGTTCCTCCTGAAGAAGATGCACCACCATTTCTTTGCTCCTCAAAAATTAGAAGAGCAATCAACTCCTCAAAATCAGGAAATCTTTCACGAACTGAAATGGATGTCCGAAACTGTGCATAATCCTTTCCTAGACCATTCAAGGTCACAGAAACTAAATCATCATCTTCCACTGGCGACCCGATGGAAGCAAGTGCATCTGCAATCTTCTTCACCTTCATGTGGTAGTCATTGATGCTCATATTTTCTCTTTGCACATTATGCAACTCTTGCTTGAGCTGCATTTTCCTGGCTTGCGTATTTGTGCTATACATTTTTGACAAAGTATCCCATGCCTCCTTTGGCGTACTTGCATCCTGAATATGCACAATCATAGAGTCTGAAATGCTGATAGACAGCCAGTACATAACTTTCCTGGCTCTCTCATGCCATGTTTTAAATGCCTGCATTTGCTATTGATTGGGAACATCAGGAAGAACTGGTTCTTCTTCATTTCCTGCAACAAATTCCCAATATCCTTTTCCCCTAAGGAAATTCGTCATTCTAAACTTCCATGCTTGGAAGTTGTTCTTGTCAAGCTTTTCAGTGACAATCTGTGAAAGAGAATCAGATGCCATTACAGAACACTGCAAAAAATTCTGTCACTGCAAAAAACACAGCTTCACCCTCACAAGGGAAAATCTGCAAAACTGGCGAAAGTGGTATTTGACCACACAGTCACTTCCTAGTGACGATTTTGCATCAACAGGCAACAGGGATAATTCTGTAACTCCCAATGTCTCTGCGCACAAGCATACGATGCAATTTCTACAGTAACTTTTCATTGACCTGTAGAACAGTGGCTGCACAGCATAAAATTGGGCCTTTTTCTGAGTGTGTGCAGAAAACCTCCGCCTCCAAAACAGGCCCCGAAATGGCCTCAAATCAAAAAAATAAGGTCGCCAAGGGCTAAAGCCCACTCCCGCAGCATATACTGCCCTCTTGCTTCACCGCGAAGAGCGTCTCAACCTGAGACAATGCACTCCTGCACTTTTCGGCTGTGCTACCTACAGAGATCTGCTCCCAAAACAGAAAATGAAAGCAACACTGCTCCTCTTACCAGAACACCGCGAGCTTGGCTTGCTTTCTTGAGCTCCTTACCACGAACAAGGCTCTGATACCATGTCAAGATTGTGGGAGAGAAGGAAGGAGTCTCACTTGTAGCTTTCTTGCTTGCACAATGGGGGAATACACACAAGGGTGGAGGCTGAAAACAGTTTTCCTCTTCTTCGTTGTGGAAGCCAAAAGAGCTCAAGTACAAAGAAATAGAAGAACCCTATATATGGGTCTCAAACCAAACTCAACTAACTAAGGTGGCATACTAACTGAGCCACGAACTAGAGTAGATAAGGATAGCTATCATGTAGCTATTATTCATGGGCGGTATACCAACCACGTCTGCAACTCACAAGTCGGTGACATAAATACACAACGGTCACCCTGGCGTATCACGAGTGGAGCTCGATATCTCAACAGACAGGGGGACACGTTACAGTTGGTATCAGAGCAAACCAACAAGATCTAATATTTACAAGGGAACTTAATGAGGGGAAGTAGAGCAATGTTGCCATTAAGAACATTTCCTTACTTACTTATGGATGTTGGCCTACAGAGTCGCGAAGCATGGAACAAATTCTTGGTGTTCCAGGTTATGTTTATGACTGCATTACGTGCTTTGGATTATTGACGGAGGCTAGGTATGATGAATATTCTAGATTGTATCTACAATCCTTCACCCCTGTACATGGAACGGAGATGGACATGTGAATCAAGAATATATTACATAGCAGCCCACCAACTTGCATACCTTCGGACCAACTTGAAGAGAATCAAGTGGATGGAGGATTTAAAGATCGTGAAGCTGTACATCTTTGTCGAGATTCATGCAAACGCAACCCTACATGTTGGCGGTCGGAAGGGCAAGCATAAAAAGTATGTGTACGAGGAAGTGACTCGAATAATCCCTACTGATAGAATCAAGGTGTTGGGACGTTATGAGAAGAACAGGTATCAAAGGAAAGGATACCCCAAGCTTCCTATGACCTATTGATTCTTGAAAATCCATGACCCCTCTCCATATTATTACTCAATTCCCGTAGCTGAATGTAACACATTCCTATTTTCCCCAAATTGATGTATCAGCTTGTTTTACCTTCCCAAAACAAATGTACTCGAAAGGGCTATGCCCATATGAATGAAATGAACTTTTTATCACTGTTTGTCATGGCTATAAGTGTTGGTAAAGGAGTTAAGTGATTAGATCACTTGGCTAAAAGCTAAAATGGGCATGTAATGTAATGAGAGAAACGTTTAGCAAGTTTTGAACATAAAGAATTTTAATGCCCAGGCACAACCTCAAGTGCAGATTCCTAGTCCGACCCCTACACTAAGTACATCTATAATTCAAGAGAAGAAGTTCCTTCTCAAACAAATCAAGCCACCTAAATTTGATGGAAAGGGGCTACCTGTCTATTTGGTCAAACTAAATAAGCTAGATCAGAATTAGGAATCTAGGGAAGAACCTTCATGGTTAAAGGAATACGCAAATGTATTTCTTGAAGAGCTGACACAACTTCCTCCTCAAAGGAAAGTCGATCATGAAATCAAGCTAGTGCCAGGAGCTATACCAATCGCAAAGAGACCATATAGGATGTCCATCCCGAAAGCAATTGAGTTGAAGGAGAAACTCAAGCAACTATTAGACCAATGCTACATCCATCTTAGCAGTTCACCATGGGGAGCTCCAGTGCTATTCCAGAAGAAGAAAGATGGAATGCTTCAGCTATGCATTAATTACAAAGGGTTGAATCAGTCGACCATTAAAAACAAATACCCCATCCCAAGAATAGATGAACTTCTTGACTATCTTCAAGGTGCGAAGATCTTCTCTAAAATTGATCTCAGGTCTAGATATTATCAGATAAGAATCAAGGAAGAAGATATCCCAAAGACTGCATTTAGTACAAGGTATAGACACTTTGAATTCCTGGTCATGTCATTCGGGCTAACAAATGCTCCTACTACCTTCAACAGGCTAATGTAGGATATCTTTAGGCCCTATCTTGATGACTTCGTACTCGTCTTCTTTGACGATACCCTAGTCTACTCCAAATAGGAAAAAGATCACGAACCCCAGCTTTGCATTGTTCTTGAAACAATGAGAGCACACAAGCTTTATGCCAAGAAGAAGTGTGCATTTTTCAAGCGACAAATTGAATATCTAGGATTCATTATATCAGCGGAAGGAATTTCAGTAGATCCGACCAATGTCAGAGACGTTCTAGAGTGGCCAACACCAACTTTTGTCAAAGAAATACATATTTTTTCTTGGATTTACAAGATGGTATAGGGTCTTTATCAAAGACTATGCCTTGACTGTAGCACCTCTGACTGATCTACTAAAGAAGCAAGTATCAATTGTATGGTCACCTACTAAACAGACCAACTTTGACAAACTAAAGCAAAGCTTGGTATCAACACCCATCCTGAAACTTCCAAATCTTAGTAAGAAGTTTGAAGTGATAACTAATGCTAGCGCACTTACCTTAGGATGTGTGCTCATGCAGGAAGGTCATCCCGTAGCATACTCTTCAAGGAAATTGAAGAGCCATGAAAAGAATTATGCTACCCACGATCTGGAGCTGGTGGCTGTCATCCATGCTCTCAAACTTTGAAGACACTATTTGCTGGGTAATAAATTTACCTTAGTGACGGACCACAAAAGTCTTAAATGGATTTTCACCCAGAATGAGCTCAATATGAGGCATGATTTTGAAATCAAATACCGGCCTAGAAAGGAGAATGTAGTTGTTGATGCACTTAGTCGCAAGGCATTTCTAAATTCTCTGATTTTTCAAGATCTCTAGCCACAAAGGTATTCATGCCAAACAACCCAATTCTTGAGCTAGCTAAAGAAGAGGCATGCCATGACCCAACCTATCAGAAATTGCTAAGGGACATCCCCATCAAGGATCAAGACCCGAAACTACAAACAAAGTATCAAGAATTCTCTATCAATAGTGCACTTGTCTACTATAGGATGAGATTATGTATACCGGCAAGCTAATCACTCAAGCAG